>NC_140178.1:93811780-93876392 GCF_963971535.1 Notolepis coatsorum | reverse complement strand
TCCACAGAGACTAGTTGAGAGCTGGCAGCTTAATACCTGTCCTCACTCTTCCTCCACAGAGACTAGTTGAGAGCTGGCAGCTTAATACCTGTCCTCACTCTTCCTCCACAGAGGCTAGTTGAGAGCTGGCAGCTTAATACCTGTCCTCACTCTTCCTCCACAGAGACTAGTTGAGAGAGCTGGCAGCTTAATACCTGTCCTCACTCTTCCTCCACAGAGACTAGTTGAGAGCTGGCAGCTTAATACCTGTCCTCACTCTTCCTCCACAGAGGCTAGTTGAGAGCTGGCAGCTTAATACCTGTCCTCACTCTTCCTCCACAGAGACTAGTTGAGAGAGCTGGCAGCTTAATACCTGTCCTCACTCTTCCTCCACAGAGACTAGTTGAGAGCTGGCAGCTTAATACCTGTCCTCACTCTTCCTCCACAGAGACTAGTTGAGAGCTGGCAGCTTAATACCTGTCCTCACTCTTCCTCCACAGAGACTAGTTGAGAGAGCTGGCAGCTTAATACCTGTCCTCACTCTTCCTCCACAGAGACTAGTTGAGAGCTGGCAGCTTAATACCTGTCCTCACTCTTCCTCCACAGAGACTAGTTGAGAGAGCTGGCAGCAACCTGCAATGAGTCTCCTGGCCATTTTCGTTTTTGTTTTTGAGGACTGCATACTTTTTTTGCAAACCAGAACAACATATTTTATACTTATAGCACATGCATGAGCCTGGTCTCTTTTGAAAGATGACATTCTGAAGTTTCTGATTCCAGAAAAAAATTCACTTTTAGTGCTAACGTAATAGAGTAACATAGGTCTGAACTTGAGTTGTAAAAAAACTTGTTACTCAAGTTTTTCTGTAGTAGTTAGTAGTCCAGAGGTAGTATTTCCCCAGAAGGTGGTATGGCTTACAAATCCAGACGGAGCCATAGCCTGAAGCCTTATGTAGTACATATCCATTCAGAAATGAGTGATTAGGAGTGATTTTGGTCAACTGTGTACAAAGAAAAACTCAGTTACCTCATAGACTTCAATTCATTCGGCTGTTTTTCTCTTCCTGTTTTCGTGTTTTAGTTTTTTTTTCTTTCTTTTTGATTCATACATGCATGTGGGGTATCATTGGAAAGCCACACTCATTGGCTACAATGATCCACAATCATTTTCGAGATCGGATCTAGATTGACGGAACTACTGCAGCCTGAGTCGGGAGTGGTATTTTGCGCAATACCGTGTACTTTGCACAAGCCTCAAATACCGGCATGTAACTCGAGAACCGCTGAACGGATTTTGTCGTATTTTATCGCTATCGACAGACAACAAATAAGCCTTCAATTCAATATATATATTGTATTACAAAATATGCACACCCGAGCCACTAGGGGTCGCCAAAGTGCCGGTTGCAAAAAGTCCGAAAAACTTCCCATATGAGGGATGTTGCAGCTCAAGAGTTAAATTAATACCTGTCCTCACTCTTCCTCCACAGAGGCTAGTTGAGAGAGCTGGCAGCTTAATACCTGTCCTCACTCTTCCTCCACAGAGACTAGTTGAGAGAGCTGGCAGCTTAATACCTGTCCTCACTCTTCCTCCACAGAGACTAGTTGAGAGAGCTGGCAGCTTAATACCTGTCAGGAAAATCTAGCCTACATTAATTAGCCCTATAATTGTAGTTGATTAAATCTCATCAGATAGTTCTGCCAAACCCAAAAGGTCCTACCATTAAACTCATTATTGCACACTTCCTTAAAATCATTATTTCACACTTCATTAAACTCGTCATTGCACACTTCATTAAACTCGTAATTTCACACTTCAATAAACTCATTATTGCACACTTCAATAAACTAGTTATTGCACACTTCATTAAACTCATCATTGCACACTTCATTAAACTCGTCATTGCACACTTCATTAAACTTGTTATTGCACACTTCATTAAACTCGTTATTGCACACTTCACCAACCCCTTAAGCCTGATGGGTCCTGTACCGGGCCGAGATAAATTTCACGTCATAAATAGATCAATACAGTCCATATTAATTAATGTTGCATTTTCTTTCCAAATGTAGCCAAGACTAAAGACCCTAACCCTATCAAAACAGCAGTCAAAGTGTATATTTTCAACACTACATTTGTTTACCAATGATTCCAAGTGTTATTAGCGAAATATGAGTTTACAAATATCTGCCTGGCGTGAAAAGATTTTTTAACGTTATTTTCGTGATTATATCTCACGGCTCGAACAAACCTGAACGTTATTGCAAAAAAATTAAAAATAAAACGTGTCTCAATCTGATGAAAAATGGCGGAGCATTTTTCATTACAAAAAAGTAACTGTACTTACAGTAGATTTCATTCATTCTTTGATGCCCTGTTACGGGTGCCTGGTGGTACTAAATCCAGATTCCAAAATCCAAAAGAGGAGATTTGGCCCGATCAGTAGTGGCAAAATTCTAAAAACTGTGTAAATCCTCTGCCCTTTATTCCTTTTCTTAGATTTTTTGTACACTTGATCTCAAGAAGCACAGTGGCTTTTTCAAGTCTGGTGAATGTTAGCATTCACCGTCAAAGATGAATATATAATAATAATAATTGATATTCTCCTTTGGTTCATTACAATTTACTCAGGCCACAGACACAATATTTCTGACACTGGGAATACATTCCCTGAGGTCCATAGATACCAAGAACATGAAAATGGAGCTTGAAGTGGAGCAATCTTCCATTTACTTGGGTATGTACTTTTAGGTGAATCTTCTGAAAATATGGCTAAAGAGGTTAAACTCGTTATTGCACACTTCATTAAACTCGTTATTGCACACCTCCTTAAAATGATGATCTTCTTCTTTATTGTGGATCTACGTATATATCTAAGCAGGAAACCAGGCCCTGAGCTGGATCACACATGCCCTCCCATGTTGATGACATTATTAAAGATACAGTACACTGATGTTTTAATAAATCATGAATAGCTTATTGTGGGATATTAATGTGGGATAAACTATTTGTATTTCAGTGCACCACAGCAAACTCTAAGTAGGCTGAGGGGGCGTGGCCTTCTGTTCACTAGACACTATACACTGTAAAGGTTCCTCAGGAGTTCCTCTAAGATCTCTTGGGTTCCCTCAAGAATGGTGCCCTTTCAGCTAGATGTGGGCCAATCAGACATAGTGGGATTGATGGATGGGCCAATCAGAGCAGCTAGATGTGGGCCAATCACAGTAACCTGTGTGAATTATGTGATATTTCAGGGGAAGCAGATTGAGTATCTGAAATGATTTGATTTAGTTGATATCCAGGGGGATAGATATCAAAGGACTTTAGTCATCATTTCAAGTTATGTCAAACGTAATTTCTGTAAAAATAAATGCAAGAAAAACATGTGCGCGCGGCAGACTCATGCAAGTACATGGCCTGGTCCTTCAGCTTCTCCCTCTGCTTCTCTGCTGCACGTGCTCAGGGGTGTAAAAAGTACCCAGAAATTATACTTAAGTGGGCACCGTCACAAAATATTACTCAAGTAAAAGTCAGAGTATCTGGCTAAAAACACACTTGAGTAAAAGTCAAAAAGTTTCTACTTTTAAATGTACTCAAGTACTAAAAAGTAAAAGTAAAAGAAAAATGTCTGACTTCCTATTCTTCTGATAGCAGGTGTTTAATCAAAGATCCCCGCTTTCTAGTCTTGCACAAGGACCAATCAGCATGGGTATGGGCGGGTTAATTTTCCATTGATGGGGATTTGATTGGCTGTTTTTAAATAGTGCAGCCGCAGGATTAATAACGTTAACGTTAGTTCGGCCAAATATACTAGTTCAAATTACTAATATATTAATTAAAATTGTTGGACCTGCGAGATTTGTACTTTGTAGGTCTGCATTTTATATGTAAGGAGTAAAAAGTATGTTTTTTTCTCTGAAATGTAATTGAGTAAAAGTATACAAACCTAATAATACTTGAGTAAAGTACAAATCCCCAAAAACAGTACTTAAGTATTGTAACAAAGTACAATTACTCAAGTACTTTACACCCCTGCACGTGCTTGACGTGTGCTGTGTATGTACGTACCAATAGATCAGGAGAGGGCTATGGAGAACATATGTGTACATGCATTCCTGGTATATGTAAAAATGTACTTAAAATAGATTATATATAGATACAGATATATAGATATAGAGCTTGGTCAGTTGTCCCTACTAACACACTTGTTCGTGGGTGGGAACCTGGTAGGGTATGAGTCCTGGTCGTTGCAAACAGCGACTCCTACTGGTCGGTCAGGGTGCCTGTTCAGCAGGGAGGGGATCTGGGGGGAGATAGTGTGAACCGTGTTACGCTCTCCCAGTGAAACTCCTAGCTGTCAGGTGAAAAGAAGCAGCTGGTGACTCCACATGTACACCTTCCCCAGACCAACGGTAAGGTAGTCTACACCTTCCTCAGACCGACAGTAAGGTAGTCTACACCTTTCCCAGACGAACAGTAGGGTAGTCTACACCCTCCCCAGACCAACGATAAGGTAGTCTACACCTTCCCCAGACCGACAGTAAGGTAGTCTACACCTTCCCCAGACCGACGGTAGGGCAGCACAATGACCAGGAAGGGAATTGGCACAACGAGTAAAGAGCGACAGTTTGGAGGATCAAGGAGATCCGTCAATTCATGTCAAGTTGTAACACAACATAAGTTGGCCCGGATATCAGTCAGGCTCGATGCTTGCTAGGTTGTTTACTGTAAAGGGCTGTTTTTATCCCTCTACCAGGAGGCTAAAGAGGATGCAGAAATGGATGCAGAGATCGCCTTAGAGATGGAGATGGAGAGGAACCGCAAGCTGAGCAACGCCTCCAACAACAGCTCAGTGGGCGGGACCTATGTAGGACCACGCCCTCACTCACCTGGACAGGTATGTAGGGGAGGTAGGCGGGTATAGGGAGAAAATTACCTGGAAATAACATTGAGTACTGCCTATCTACTTTTTAATAGCTTTCATAAAAAACATATATTATCATAAAAATCTAGATTTAAAAAAGGGGGGTGGCAATTAAAAAATTTACATGAATAGAAGAAGTAATATATTTCAGTAGGAACCCTGGCTGCAGTAGTATTGTAGTAGTACTGTACCTGCATGCTACGGTCCCCAGCAATGATGCCACAGTGTGGTCTTTGTCTCCCCCTACAGGACAAGGAGGTGGTGGTGCAGAGCGGCGATCAGGACCTACTGTCTCCCAGGAAGATGTCTGTATCCAGGATGCACTCTCTACCCAACGACAGCTACATGTTCCAGCCTGTAAGGCCTGCTAGCGCCCCTTACCCTCTGGAGGAGGTGGATGTCAGCCCCCAACACCAGCACTCAGGTATTTATCCTTTCACAGTCAATGTGTATCTCACACACACACACACACACACACACACACACACACACACACACACACACACACACACACACACACACACACACACACACACACACACACACATCACTCACTCACTCACTCACTCACTCATACACATACTCATATGTGCACATGCACACACACACTTAGATACAAAAACAATACACACATGAAACACATGTGACCTTCAGTAAAGGCCTCAATGCACACACCACCAAACCAAACCTAACATTACATTGTTTCTTGATGCATGTTTTCTTTTTCAAACGTTAAGTGAACACACATGATTACAAGCAAAGCTAACTCATGCTGAATCCAATATTTGTAATTAACACATGAATTTGAATTTCAAGTATTTGCAAATGAACTTAATTAATTAACACATGCAGTAAGATCATGTAAAGCCTCTGTTTTCAGTTCTTAACTTGAGTTAAATTAAAAACACCTGACATTTTAATTGAATCGTAATTATACTAATGTATAGATGTAGACTAGTAACAAGAGATATTTCAAGTGTATATATATATATTAAAGACCCAATCCAGAACAGGTCAATATCTACAGTATTTTGATGAAATTCTTGAGGACTTGCTGATGGAAAACAATCTCAAAATACAGACTCAAGTGTCAAAGAATATGTCAACTAAATATATGTTCTGCTTCAACATACATTTAAAACATTTAACTGCTGTATAATTCAACTTGTGACTGAAAGTGTATTCAATCCATAATATGTTTAAAATGTAAATAATAACAGACTACCTTTGATTTCCTGTCAGCTATTAGTTTAGCAAACACTGCAACAGGAAATACAGGAAATACTCTTGGGTCCAAGATGTTCCCTTAGCAACACAATTCCACTGAAACAGTCTGTAATAATCATAAACAAAGCCAGTAGTGGGGCGTCCAAAGTTAATGAGGTTCTGCTCTTCCGGATTGGGCTTTTAATCAGATGATGAGTAGAAGCATGAAGGGAGATGCTCTGACCAGGTTGTTTTATCTACAGCCTAAGTTCTAGTGGCTTGTTGTGGCCAGGCTGTGGACAGGCCCAGCTCTGTCCAAAGGTACTGACTGACTGACTGACTGTAGTGGATAAACTATCAGGTCTGAACCTCATTAGGGTTCATACAGGTTCATCCACTCAGCTCTGGAATGGCTGACTAATAGATTGACCTACCTCAAGTCCCGCCCTCTTTTCTTGATCCTCTAATCACAACGGCTGCTTCCCTCGGACAAGAAGAGGGCAGGGATTGAGATAGGTCAATTAGAGGGGGGGGTTCACTTTCTGGATAAACAGCAAAGCAAAGTAAAATACTCACTGAAACGTCAAATGAAGGATCAGTCATTTTATTTTAGTCTAGACTAGGTCTAGGTATTTAGACTAGGCCTGCAGTGAAGCTAAGGTTAGGGATATGTTTATTCATAGTATTCTAATGATATTATGTCATGACTTTCCTACCTACGGTTGAACAAGTTTCACCTGTTTTTTCATTACAATCACATTCTGTTTGCCTACCAAGATGTCTGTGATGCCGACATAATGGAATACTATGGATAAGAAATTATGTTAAGGATAGGGTTAAGGTATGGGTTTATGTTATAAGGTTAAGCTTTAGTTGGGTTAGGTTTATAAATCTGGGGAATATTATGGTGTGTTCCAGCTTTGCAGCTTGGCCAGAAAGTAACAACCCTTCTTGAACCTCTCCATGATCTAACCTAAACTATGCTATGTCTCTTTTTATACTTTCATAGCCTCTGACACTCCATTGGCTGGTTTGCTGGACATGGCTGGACATTTATTTTAGAATATCTAGTACTCAGGCCCTGGTTGCTTTTCATTTCAATGTAATCTTTTTATGAACATAAAGATACAATATTATGAACGTACATTGGCCTCTAGATTTTGCGTCTCCAGTTGCTGTATTTATTTGTGTCTCTGTTAGATGCAAGACATTTCAATGAAAATAAAAATAATGGTTTAATAGAAGGTCTCAATATAGTTCTGTAGTACCCACCTCCCAACACACAAGCCAGTGCAATGCTATTCCAATGATCTTGGACAGGTCAGTCAATATCGTCTCTCTAAGCTGGAATCCAACGCAATCAAGACTTTGTGATGTCATCAAGTGACACATTTAGTCGGTCCGTTGACAATGAATTAGTGACCGACTTTTTTGTCTGTTTTGAGTTATTACATCCAAATGAGTTGCATTTATTTAAATGTAGGGCTTACAGAAGTCTGAATCAGTCAAATCTCCATGGTTGTTGTCATGGTGTGCTAGGAGTTGTTTCATCATTCCCCCGTCTGTGGAGTATAGCTCCAGGATTTGTCTCTTGATCACATCATCATAGAATCAACAACAACAACAACAACAACAACAACAACAACAACAACAAAAACAAAAACAACCTGACCACATCCCAATCAGGCCTGATTGATCTGACATTATTGAAAACAAAATATAGTGTGCCTCAGGGCCGTTTCACTGTATCAAAACACCAACTACAGCGTAACGTAACCAGCCAAACTATAGCATTAGCGACCAGTATTCACAAACTGCATCATACCATATGATTATGCCTTAGAATAGTATGGGATTTATCAAAATGTATTATACATTTCTATTGGCTAATGGGCCCGTCATTCCAAGAGGGAGGGAGGGTGACGTGTCACGCAACAGAACAGAAAACCATGCACCTCAGACAGACAGCCATTGAAATATTTATTTGTATTTATAATATTATTACAATTATTCTTGATGAGGACCATGGGCATTGCTCTTTACAAAGAAATGATAATAATAATAATAAAAAATTATAATAAAGCCGTGCCAAAAAAAGGACATCAAGGGGCACATGGGCAAGTGCTTGGGCACCCAAAGCCCCCCCCCCCCCCCCCTCTGCACGTGTCTGGTGTGCTGCCTACACCTATCATTTGATGAACAGAGTTGCATGCAAGTGTCAAGGGCAGCGGGTGACCAATGCAGAAGCCTGTCCAGCAAACTGCATGCGCTTATAACTCTATCCTTGACATGTACAGTAACTGACTATTGTGCTGCTTCAATGCTACATTTTTTTTTTTTTTTTTTTTACTAATAAGCAAACGTCAAACTAATGGTTAACCACCTAATGGTAACACCTCACTCGGACAGTGTAATTGAATCAGTTGTAAATGTATGGATGGATGAAGCTGATGAAGACAACATTCTGTTACAGTCCAGAAATATCCTTCAAAGACTTTTCCCTGAAAGTTAAGATTAGTGTGATGCACCTGAGGAGGTAGGAACCTATCCAGCCTGTTTCTGTGTGTGTGCGTGCGTGCGTGCGTGCGTGCGTGCGTGCGTGTGCGTGTGCGTGCGTGCGTGTGTGTGTGTGTGTGTGCGTGTGCGTGCGTGCGTGTGCGTGCGTGCGTGTGTGTGTGTGTGTGTGCATGCGCACGCATCTGCGTGCCCATACGTATGTGTTGGCTGTGTGGTTATTGTGTGCATCGCTCCACGTCTCCAGGCTCGGTGACCTCGGTTCACTCCCAGCCATGCGAGAGCCACGTTCTGCTCCAGGTGCCCGGTGTCTCCCGCCCAGCCACCCAGCCTCCGCCCCCCCTCACCCTGCCTCGCATAGCCCCGCCCAGGCCCAGCCCCTCGCCACGGGCCCTGCGCAGACAGGTGAGGGTCCCGCATGCACGACTGGACACACACACACACACACACACACACACACACACACACACACACACACACACACACACACACACACTAAGACACACACACACACACACACACACACACACACACACACACACACACACACTAAGACACACACACACACACACACACACACACACACACACACACACACACACACACTAAGACACGCACACACACACACTAAGACACACACACACTAAGACACACACACAGCTGCTCCGTTGGAAGTCAATGCACACTCACATGCACACTCACAAGCACACTCACATGCACACTCACAAGCACACTCACATGCACACTCACAAGCACACTCACATGCACACTCACATGCACACTCACAAGCACACTCACAAGCACACTCACACGCACACTCACAAGCACACTCACATGCACACTCACATGCACACTCACATGCGCACTCACATGCACACTCACAAGCACACTCACATGCACACTCACAAGCACACTCACACGCACACTCACAAGCACACTCACATGCACACTCACACGCACACTCACAAGCACACTCACATGCACACTCACATGCACACTCACATGCACACTCACACGCGCACTGACATGCACACTCACATGCACACTCACACGCACACTCACAAGCACACTCACATGCACACTCACAAGCACACTCACATGCACACTCACATGCACACTCACAAGCACACTCACACGCACACTCACAAGCACACTCACATGCACACTCACAAGCACACTCACATGCACACTCACATGCACACTCACACGCACACTCACAAGCACACTCACATGCACACTCACAAGCACACTCACAAGCACACTCACAAGCACACTCACATGCACACTCACAGGCACAAGCACACTCACATGCACACTCACATGCACACTCACATGCACACTCACATGCACACTCACATGCACACTCACAAGCACACTCACATGCACACTCACATGCACACTCACAAGCACACTCACATGCACACTCACACGCACACTCACAAGCACACTCACATGCACACTCACAAGCACACTCACAAGCACACTCACATGCACACTCACATGCACACTCACATGCACACTCACAAGCACACTCACATGCGCACTCACATGCACACTCACATGCACACTCACATGCACACTCACATGCACACTCACATGCACACTCACAAGCAGGTATGACACCAAAATGAATTGAATCCTTGAGAGGAACCATATACTGTAAGTCTTGTTTGAAAAGATCAGATAAACAATATTTTCAAACCCATCTACTGTAGGCTAAGGATCGTAGGTTGGTGTTGTGTACATTCATATTTAGAGACTGTAGAGGTTGAGAAAACACACCAAGTGATTTTAATTGACTTTTCAACTAGAAAAAGAATGTGAACATGAAGACATGAAGGGAAAAAAAGAAGAAGCATTAAAACTGATTTCTAGCAGTATGTTTACTCATTTCAGAGTTATATTGTTGTTTAACATGCATTCAGATCTTCTGATGATCAGGGGTGGATTTAGGATTGTAGGAGATCCGGGGCTTAGCCCAGATAGGTGTGTGAACCGATGTCACGAATTTGTTTTACTTCGACTGGGTGGACGGTATGGTCTAAAATGTATATCACGGTATAATTTGAAGCATAGACGGTAACGGTATATATCACGGTATCAGTGTTTCCGTTAGAATAATTTTTTTTGCCTGATAGGCAGGCTATATAAATAATGACATCCTCAAGGCATGTAGATTTATAATGTTTTAACTTAAAACTAGGCTACTTTTGCGTATACAGTCATTATATTCCAAATAAAATAAGTCCCGAGTCGAGACTCCGTGCTGCTCCCAATAGTATGCAACTGCAGAGCCGCAGAGTAGGGGCGCTTTCAGGTCCGGTCACAGGCCCGGCTCAACAGCGCCCCCCACCCAACGGCTGAATTGCCAATGGCTGAATTGGAGTACTGCACTGTGCCGGTACAGATGGGTGGGTTATGATGGATTCTGCGGCTCTGCAGCTGCATATGCGTCTCGCAAAATCCAGCATCCAGCCCCGCTGCCCAGCCGTCGTTATCAGAACACTACACACATATCATAATGTTCACAGCAAACTGTAGTTGATCACCAGGTATGTTTTATTAACGTAGAATAATTCATATAAGAAAAACGATAGGGAAATCTCTTACCTTTCTCCACTGGTTAAAAATGCCAGGAACTGAAATTGAAACTTGCTGTGCACCCCGCGGTGATATGTGTTTATTATGAAATGACAATTGCGTGTTGACACGCCCAGTGCGCCCACTGCGCGAAGCCTCCTAAATAACTTTTTCCAGTTTGCACATATCTATTATCTATGACTAATTCTATCTATTTTTAGGGGCAAATGCGAGTGAAATAGTCGCGCTGTGGTTACATGACGTCATTGCTATTTTAGAGCTGCTCTACCGGTTACAAGGTATAGTCAAAATCCATACCGTAGAGCAAATTCATACCGTTTATACCGTATACCGTTTATACCGTCCACCCCTACTTCGACACCACAACCTTTAACTTATACCACCACCTTAAAGCGGACAAAAGGCACTAGAGAACACTTAAATGCACACCCTTTAATTAATGAAGCAAACAATAATAATAATTAATAATAATAATAATAATAATAATAATAATAATAATAATAATAATAATAATAATAATAATAATAATAATAATAATAATAATAATAATAATAATAATAATAATAATAATAATAATAATACACTGTATTTGTATAGCACCTTTCATACAAGAATTGCAGCTCAAAGTGCTTCACAGCAGTAAAAAAAGACAGGCATAAAATGAGCACAACATTGGCAGATCAAGAGCAATGCATAAAGTGCAGATATAAACATAAATAGATAGCAGCAAAATAGACAAAGTCAAGGTAAGACATAGAACATTAAATCACATCGTTTTTCATATTAGGATCTAAGATCTAGGGTTAACTCGCCGAACGTTGAGCGCCAGGACCCCCGAAAACCAGAGTATAGTCGGGTTTTCATTGTTGTTTCTTTTATTCGATATTTCCATTCATAAAGACATGCCGGCAGCCTGTGTTATCACTGGGGATGGGTCTGAGATCTCAAAAGTCCAATACCGCCACCTAACGCCTTGCGGCCGCTATTGCACTCCATTTGAAACGATGTGGCTTGGTGTCTGGGCCGAGCTGCGGCCTGCGGGTGGGGTCTAACTACTCGGTCAAGCCAACCGCTTATAACGCATGCATCGACGAGGGTCGGGTTCATGTTCAATGCTGGATTACGTTGGCACCTTGATCGACATCAGTACTTGGAATGGCGATCAGATAATTGGAATATTCTTTTCGGGACAGATCCTGGTCAAGGTAAGGACTATATGGTATAAATATTGCGTTGATCCCCCCCCCCCCCCCCCCCTTCATGCATCCATGATGAAACATAATACCGATAATCTAAATTTGATTTGAGAACAGTAGCTAGTCCAGGGAAGAAACGATAATGTGTTTACTAGAATACATGTTGCCGGCCATTATGAAGCATTTTGGAAATGACACCAGACCACCCTGAAACTACACTCATATTCACGACGGTATAAAACGGAAATGTATGGATGGAAAAAGTATCTGTTTTTTGCATCTTGACCGGTAGAAACTCAAGGACAATCGATTATATTATTAGATCCATAGCTATAATATATAATATAGCTTTAGGCCTGCAAACACAGCCACGTATCCCCATGTTAAAAGGCGCTGGCCTTTCAACAGTAACAGTAAACAGCACCATCTGGCGCTGAAAATGTTAATAGGCGTCTTTGTTTACGGTTTGATTATCACTGATACAAAGTAAAATAGTGCAGTGCAATAAAATAGTTAGTAAAATAGAATAAAATAATGCAATAGTGCATTGCAATAAAATAGTTATCATCGTATTTTTTCGGGAGGCCGGTAAGGAGTGCATTACAGTAGTCGAGTCGGCTTGAGATAAAGGCATGGATCTGATTTTCAGCGTCCTTTTGATTTATAAATGGCCGTACTTTAGCTATGTTTCTAAGGTGGAAGAATTATGTTTTTGTCAACTTGTTGATTGTGATTTAAAGCTTAGGTCTGAGTCTACCATAACACCAAGACTTAACTCACTCAAATACAGTTAGCAGCTGGATAGACTACAGATGGAAATTAGCTTCTGGTAAATATGGTGCAAACATATTTTCATGTAACAATGATTAATTGTCCAAAAAAATTATAATAATATTATTTCTTTTTTATCTTTTCTTTTTTTTAAGCAGATTCTGGGCTTTTCAGAAAACATTCAGGGCTTGAGCCCAAGTAGCCACCCCCTAGCCCCGCCCCTGCTGATGATGTTGATGATGATGATGACTATTGTGTGTGTGTGTGTGTGTGTGTGTGTGTGTGTGTGTGTGTGTGTGTGTGTGTGTGTGTGTGTGTGTGTGTGTGTGTGTGTGTGTGCGTGTGCGTGTGCGTGTGGGTGTGGGTGTGTTTCTGTGTATCCCAGGTGGCGGTTAACGTGGACTCCATAGAGTCCCAGGGGTGTGAAAACCAGCAGCACCTTGAGAGACCAGATGCACTCAATATCCTTCCCTCCTCCCACTCCCCTCTCCTGCCTCCTCTCTCCCCTCTCCCTCCAAATCCCTCCCCGCATCTCTCACACCGCCCCCCCAGCCTGCCGTGGCCTCGAGCCCCCTCCCCCCCCTCCCTCGGCGACCCGGCAGACGAAGAGGTGCGGCACATCACCGACTCCGCCCGCCACTGGTGGGGAGGAAAGGCCAGTCGCAGCCACTCTCTCTCCCCCTACGCCTCCCTCGACTCCTCCCCTTCCCTCGCTCCCCCTCCTCTCCCCGCCGCCTCCTCCATGAGCCGAGGGAGCGCGCTCAGCCTGCTGGGGGCGGGTCTGAAGGACCGCGACTTCCGGAAGGGCTTCAGCGTCGACACGCAGGGCTTCCTGGACAAGCCGCAGCCGCCGCCCGGTTACCCTGACGACCAACGCCGCCACTCCATCGAGATCTGCCTCCCCCAAGCTGCCGTCCCCGGGGACGACCGGGCGTTCGGAGAGGCGGGGTCGTCGTCATCGGACAGGGGGGGCCGGGGGTTACCCGTCAGGGTGCAGTCGGTCGGCGGGCGCCGCAGGAAGAAGAAGATGAGTCCTCCCTGCATCTCCATCCACCCGCCCTCGGAGACGGAGCACCACCCGCGAGCGGCTTCCCCTCCGGAGCCGGCCGACTGCAGCACGCTGCTGAGGCGCAGGACGCCTTCCTACGACCTGACGCCGCACTCCAGCGCCGCGCACACGCCGGACGCTGCGCCGACCGCGCACACGCTTACGCCCGCGCACACCCCGGCACACGCGGCAAAGCTCACGCCCATCCACGTGCCGCTGTGCATGCACTCACCGACTCACATGTACACTCCCACGCGGGCACTCGCACCCACACACCCGCATATTCCCATCAGTCCGCGCGTGTTTATCCAGCCACACGCACCTGTTCTCACACACGACATGCCTTTTCAACAGACACACACCGTCTCCCCCGTCGCGAGGCACCCCTCCCTCCCTAGTGACTACACCCCCCTTCCCCAATTCACCTTCGACCAACCGGAAGACAGATATGCGAGTGGCCTCTCTCCCAGCCTATCAGACACTGACGCCGCCGTTTGCTCCTCCCCTTTTGACAACAGGAGGACTGCCGAGTGAAAGCAGAGCTTATCCTTCAGGAAGAGAAAGGATCTGGTCAGAAAGCCGCTGTTCCATGAATCAAAAACAGGTGGTGGCCTGACCTGGACAGAGACTGGCATGATGGAGAGAGCGAGAGAGAGAGAGAGAGACACGTGTTTAAAGAAGAGACACTGACCTGGACAGAGACTGGCATGATGGAGAGAGCGAGAGAGAGACACATGTTTAAAGAAGAGACACTGAGAGAAAATGTTTTTTGATGAATGAGAGAAAATGAAAGACACTGGATTCTGGTACAGCCCTGTCCTAGATAAGTGGCCAGTGGATTCTCTGGTCCTAGATAAGTAGACAGTGGATTCCATAGTCCTAGATAAGTGGCCAGTGGATTCTCTGGTCCTAGATAAGTGGCCAGTGGATTCTCTGGTCCTAGATAAGTGGCCAGTGGATTCTCTGGTCCTAGATAAGTAGACAGTGGATTCCATAGTCCTAGATAAGTGGCCAGTGGATTATCTGGTCCTAGATAAGTGGAAAATGTCCTAGATAATGGGACAAACAGATTCATACTAGTGAAACTGTACCCACTGTACGTGGTGTGTTGAGGACACTAACAGCACACCGGGACTAAAGCCACAAAACTCCGTAGCCAAAGTATTTCTGACACTGTCCCCACCCACGCAAGTCTGGCTGACGACCTCTGACCCTAACGGGAAGTGGTTTGAGAAATGTGACCGTGGGGGGAATTGTGGGATATGCAATTTCAGTTTTCTACAGGAGCACTGCTCGTCCCTCCTGTTTCTGGATCACATTGATCAGAGCAGAAGCGTGCGTGTGTGTGTGCGTGTGCGTGTGCGTGTGCGTGTGTGTGTGTGTGTGTGTGTGTGTGTGTGTGTGTTGTTATCAGATCCCTTTTGTCATGGACATTGGCCATGTTATTGTTTCACCGGCACAGACAGACAGACAGACAGACAGGCAGAGGGAGCAGAGCAGTGCTGTAGTGTATGTTTCTCTGTGTGTCTCCATGCAGTGTAAATAAAGAAAGTATTGTATTGGTGAGATTAAAAATAGCTCTATCCATATGCACATATTTTTATAGAGATCTATACTGTTTTTTCGCTGAGGAAGAGGAGAGGGCTTTTATTTTTCTATGATGATGATGATGATGATGGTGATGACGATGAAGACGAAGAGGAGGAACAGCAGGGGGCGTGATGTGTTTCCGTAGCTTTGTCCCAGATCTGTACGTATCTAGTTTGTCAACAGCTGTCTTTAAAGGTGGGCTCAGTGAAGTTACAGCACATGATACCCTGCTTTGGTATCCATGGAGACAACACAGTGTGTGTGTGTGTGTGTGTGTGTGTGTGTGTGTGTGTGTGTGTGTGTGTGTGTGTGTGTGTGTGTGTGTGTGTGTGTGTGTGTGTGTGTGTGTGTGTGTGTGTGTGTGTGTGTGTGTGTGTGTGTGTGTGTGTGTGTGTGTGTGTGTGTGTGTGCGTGCGTGCGTGCGTGCGTGCGTGCGTGCGTGCGTGCGTGCGTGCGTGCGTGCGTGCGTGCGTGCGTGCGTGCGTGCGTGCGTGCGTGCGTGCGTGCGTGCGTGTAGGTGTCTGTAAAATACAAAAACAAAAGAAAATAGGAGAACGTTTGCCATAAAGTGAGACCTCCCTTTACTGAGTCTACCTTTAAGAGTTGTGTTAAACCTGGATTAGCTCTGAGATCAGTTAGTGTTTCTGTACTTAAAGAAAACCAAACTAACTAACTAAATGTGTAGCCGGAGTGCAATAATAATTATACATTGTGGAGAAATATAGGAACATCCACACTATACATACCAACAACCACACTCTTGTGTTCGTACATACTGTAGAACTATATATGATATAAACCCATTTTTATATAAAGATTCCGAATATTTATATCCTTAGCGTTCATGCTACTGTCGATACCTGCCCCCCGTGTGTAGGGGGCGATGGCATAGAGGTGGCCTGTAGCAGTTCTGGATGCTCCGGATCTTTCTGTGGCTCTGGGCCCTGAGGTTAAAGGCGTTTCTGTAGGCAGGGCAGTAACATGCACCTCCCCCGTCATCCGATAATCCATGCTCACTCCTCCTCTCTCACAACAAGCCTTTATTTTATGCATGTGCAAGAAAGGTGTAAACAACTTCTGGAGACACGCGTCATCGCTAGAGATGGCCGCCATTGTTCAAATGCTTTGGGTTTTCCCCTTTACTTTCAGATCGTTCTGATATTCTGCTGTGAAAGCCTTGATACAACGTAGCATCACAACTGTGATAGTTTGCTAGCTTGATGTAAAGTAGTGGCTACTTTAGTAAGGGCCTGCCTTTTGCCACAGTACTGATAGACATTCACTTTTAGCAATGAAAAGCATTAAATACACTGAAAAGTTACCAGGCAGAGACATTTTGACAGTTGGCTGCAATGTATTCAGGCAATCACAATGGAATGTTGAAAAGATCACGCTTATTGCCAAGCAATAGAGCGATGACCGTTGCCTCAAGCAATGACAAATGTCTCCACAAGTTTTTTGTTTTTTACATCTCATGAAATAACAAATCCTTGCGTATACTGTACATTAACCTCACACAATTCAGACAGATACATTACACCCTTCATATTTATTACTACATATCCCAAATCCCTGAACCCACCAAATAACCAGAGCCAAAACCTGTATGATCATGTAACCCTTTCCCTTTACTATAGAGTTTCAAGAGGTTTCCCTCTACTGGACAAGGTTCTGTATTACAACGGTTTGGTCACAGATGCAGAAATAAACAACCTCTTGTGGGAGGATGACTAGTGAACAGCATTCTAAATGTGTCACTCACTTGAACGCAGCCCTGGCTCCAGTGGTTGCTGAATTTCTGCATCATTGTAAAGGAAACGTCATTGATATCTAGACCCGATTTTCTATATAGACCTTGCTACTGACTGACTCAGTGTTGCTTAGTAACGAGAAAGTACTATTATTTGATCAACTGGGTCACAGAGACGAGCCTGGGTAAGCCATGACAAAATGTGATTATATTTTAGTGTAATCGTAACCAGATCTGTATTAAAAGGCTAGAGAGGGATCGTTGTGTTTCAAAACAAAGGTTTTCTATACACTCTCATTCCCCATCCAAAACACATCAACATCTACTTTCTCCAGCAGTATGCATGTGTACAGTAAAGGACAAAAAAAGATCTATAAAATGTTTTATATTTATTGCTAGACATTGCCTGTTTCAAATTGTTTGACCATTTCCTTTTTATCCGATCAAGCTTTGATGAGACAACAATTGTTTGTTTGGAAGACGAGCCTGATTTCACTGTAGGTCAACATGTTGCGACCCTTGGCCCCATAATAGGTGCCTCCTGATTGGTCGAGTCATGTTACTATATGTTCAGCAAGGCTACAGTGTTGTTGAATTCAGATAGAAACATTATCTAACAACTGACAGGGCATTCTGAAATGATTGAGCGTGTTTTCCTTCCTGGATGTGATACATGTTTTCCTTCCTGGATGTGATACATGTTTTCCTTCCTGGATGTGATACATGTTTTCCTTCCTGGATGTGATGCATGTTTTCCTTCCTGGATGTGATAAATGTTTTCCTTCCTGGATGTGATACATGTTTTCCCTCCTGGATGTGATACATGTTTTCCTTCCTGATATTATTCAGGCTTCTCGAGAATTCCGTTTTTGAGCTGGCACATGTAAATGAAAATGTCGTATTCCGTTTACAATAGAGATAGTTTGAGAAATCCAAATATGAAAGTTGGAATACTGAGGTATGGTATGGTAACACTGTATCCAGTTTCCATGGTAATAATAATATTAATAATAATAAGGGATATGATTGGGATATGAAGATACATATAAACACATTATCCTGGCTTACTGTTTGTACAAACAGAATGTGTTGAGGATTTTCAAGGTGGCACCAATACACACAACGGATAGGTACCGAAATGCTCGGCCTGGCAGATCGGATCAGGTCCGTCTTTCAGTTGAGTCGCATGGCAGATGTCAAATGTCTCACGTTTTCACACTGTAGCGTGAATCTGTCCATCGAGTCAACCCACTTTTCTGCTTGCTAGCATGCTAACTGATGTTAGAGCTGGTATGGTGCGGTTGCCTTTTATTATTATAATCTGTTGATAGGAATAGATTAGTATTAAAAGGCAACACCACCATACCAGTTCTAACGTTAGTACACTGACACAAAAGTTAGCTTGCTGTCATGGGCAAGCCAGCCAATTCATTCATCACGTTAGCACGCTAGCTAATGTTAGGAAGCTAGCTAACATTAGGAAGCTAGCAGAAAAGCATATGGTGGGGCCACTGTCTCTAAATCTTTGCACTTGTGAACTTAACCTTGTGCTAGTTTAACACAAACTCAAGTGATAAAAGACAAACATGTTTATTCCTCATATAATTCCACTTGTTGTAGAAACACATGGTCCGCTAGTTCAGTCACTCAACAGATTTTACCATATCACTGAGGCCACATACAGCCAATGATATTTGGTACAGCGTGATAAACGTCTGATGTTTGCTACAGTATGTGGCTCAACTGAAAAGCAGACCCTGTGCTGACCTGCCAGGCCGTGCATGTCCGGTACCTACACCGGTACACATTGAGGGGAAGTTAAAACAGTTTCATCACCTGTAGTAATAAAGCCAACATGGACTTCTCTCTCAACTCTACACGAGGTGTATGAAATAAGACTGCTGTGATGTAGTTTAGTGAACAGGTTTCATGAGGCCAAACATACTTGCATGAGTTCCAAACTCATGCGAGTAAAGCGAGGCTACATTTCTCATACCTCAACATACAGTAAGAACTTGGATATGTTAGCTAGTGTCTGGAATACTGTGCGCATGTAAACACACTCAACACGTTTTATTCCTGCAGAGAAAGTTAAAAACGGGGGATTAGACAATATCTCTTTGTCTAAACTAAACTCTTCTATCTCCTTCTTCTTTGACTCAGTGCTGACAACAACCCCTTCTAAAGCATATTGCCATATTAATCAATTGGTTATCTGCCCCATGTGTGTGGGTGCGGCAGAATGAAAGCAGCATAGTTCTTATGATTCACTGATATTTGAATCACAGTATTTGAATCCTCCAGTTATTTTTTTTTAGGAAACAATTTTTATTATTATGCATGTTCTGAAGGAAAAAGAAACTTTGGGAAAAGAAAATCATCTGGATATTTTGGAGACATTTTGATAGTTGCATTTTCAAATGTGTCTATTTGTAAATTGACTACCTACTAATTGCACTGGACTGAGATTAATTGGTATCTGATATAATAATTATTTAATGACCCTATTTATTGTCCAATGCAATACAATGGTTGGTGTGTTACCGTGTGGTGATGGGACTCCCTCTCCTCATCACAGTTTTATAGCGAATAGAAGAATACAAATAGCAGGTTCTATTTTGATCAGAAAAGTCAAGATAGACTGCGCTCACAAATTATAACACTGGGTGCTGAAATCCCGTCGAGTATAATAGAAAGAAAGCAATACGCTTGGACCAGCACTCTCAGATTTTGGTAGATTTAATCGCAGCCTGAAACAAACATGTTTCGGAACTGTAATGTTCCTTCTTCAGTGTTGATGGCTAGCCTAGTCTATTTTGATCAGAACCTATTCTATTTAAAGTTCAGGTCAGGTGCTTTTTGGGGGGGGGCTGACCTTTCCTCCTGTTGCTCCAAACATGGTATAACTCTCGGGTGAACCTTAACTAACTGATGTACATTGTATCACAGCAGAGACTCTTACGGAGACTGACGGGCTAATGACCAGTGATGATGTCACTGTAGGGTTCGGCAGTGAGCTTGTGACGCCTCACAGTGAGACTCGGCTCTCACGGCTCCGATGAAGGACTCAAACATCGGCTGAGTGTTGCCATGACAACAGCAGGACTCCAGGAAGTTCTAACTGAAGTAGAACTAGACTTTTGACGAATTTGAGCTCGACTTTGAGCTTCTGCCTTTGTGTTTATTTTATTGTATTTTTTACCCTTCGGTGATTGGCCCAGATGTGTGTGTGTCCTCCCCCCCCCAAGCCTTATAAGGAGGGGAGGAGGTGTGTTCTGTCTTTCAGAGGAGAATCAACTGTCTGCAATACATTTCCCCCTGGTCCCAGAACAGAGGGAGAGAGGAGGGGTCAGTGGAGGGTTTTATGGTTCTATACACACACACACAATAGACCTCTCACGGGTTATGGTTCTATACACACAATAGATCTCTCACGGGTTATGGTTCTATACACACACAATAGACCTCTCACGGGTTATGGTTCTATACACACACAATAGATCTCTCACGGGTTATGGTTCTATACACACAATAAACCTCTCACGGGTTATGGTTCTATACACACACAATAGATCTCTCACGGGTTATGGTTCTATACACACAATAAACCTCTCACGGGTTATGGTTTTATACACACACAATAGATCTCTCACGGGTTATGGTTCTATACACACAATAAACCTCTCACGGGTTATGGTTTTATACACACACAATAGACCTCTCACGGGTTATGGTTCTATACACACACAATAGACCTCTCACGGGTGATCTATTTTCTGGCTTCTTCGGAGTCTCTCCTGCAGCTATAGGAAAATTAATGGACTATTAATAGATCCTAGCTTTGTCTACAGTACCTCCACTATTTCGCCCCGGCGTTATCTGGGCCCATAACCTGTTAACAGAATCTGGCTATAGGGCAACAATAATGTGGTCAAGAGGCATGGTTTCCAGTCTTTAGCCTCTGGCTTGGTTTGTTTATTCACATGGTGGGAGCATTCACACATGAGTCCTCTCTTACTGAGAGACTGGGGGGGAGAGAAAGAAGGGGGAGGAGACACAGATACTTATGCTACCTGGTAGTACTCCAGAGTGTCTCCGCCTAGAACGCCCTCCAGTGGACACAGATATATATGCAGGTAGACAGACACTAGTGTGAACAGTTACGCAGTTAGACAGATACTAACAATCCTACACAGAGCCTCTACCTTCAACAGTGTTCCACCGAGATTGCTCAGAACAATATTTTTTTATTTCTATGTTCATATTTTAATGGTTGGGTTTAAAGGTTAGAGCTTATGAAACCATGGAAATTACTGTAAATAGTTGTGTTTCTTTACAAAAATGAATATGCAGATGCAAAGTTTTGGGGGGAAATGTATTTTGTAAAGTAGTTAAAGGGGCACTTCAACAAAACATAATGCTGATGTATCTTGCACATAATCTCACACACACCCAAAAACTGAAAACAGTTTTGCACACATTATTGAGAGTAAATTAGTATGAATAGGCCACCAGTGATGTCATTGGGGACATTGCATCCGTGTGTTGTGTTAATTACAGCTCAATTAAATGATAAGGTAGCAGTCCCTATAAATACAAGGTATCACTATTGTTGATTTACAGTCAATAATGTCATGGGGAGGTCATTAACACAACAATTCACAACTTGATTGATTGATTGATTGAAAAGTTTATTAACAGATTGCAGAATGGGTACAGTACAGTACAGCTACAACAATTACAGCTACAACAATTGAAAATGGGGGACCCTGATGTAAACAAGACGAAAGTCTTTCTCTGGTCTGCATCCCCTTAACAATTGTATGTATTGAGCTGTACTGTACTGTACCCATTCTGCAATCTGTTAATAAAGTTTTCATTCATTCATTCATTCAGCTCAATACAATTGTTAAGGGGATGCAGACCAGAGAAAGACTTTCGTCTTGTTTACATCAGGGTCCCCCATTTTCAATTCATCATAACATATATGACATACATGACATACAGATAGACAGTACTGCTACATCTATACATTTATGACATATCAGATTTGCAAATACAGTACTGTTTGTGATACAAAAGTGTCCAGAAAAAGAGTGTATATACATTTGACGTAGAAACTGTACATTGGAGGAGGTTGGGTGGGTGGGGTGGGGTGGCCATATTTACTCTGAAATTTGTTTGAATAACTGTCAAACTAAATTAATGTGTGCAAACCCGTTTGTGGATGTGTCCCTTTAAACACTGAACAAAGATTTGAATCGCACAACATGTACTCCCCTATGCAGAGCATGAGCACACCCCTTATCTGACTTTTCTGAAAGAAACCAGGAAACAAGCCCGTCGTCGGGAAATAAACACAGACGGACATTGAATGAATGAATGAATGAAAACTTTATTTAACAGATTGCAGAATGGGTACAATACAGTACGGCTCAATACATACAATTGTTAAGGGGATGCAGACCTGAGAAAGACGTTTGTCTTGTTTCCATCAGGGTCCCCCATTTTCAATTCATATAGACATATATGACATACATGACATACAGATAGTCAGTACTGCTACATCTATACATTTATGACATACCAGATTTGCAAATACAGTACTGTTTGTGATACAGAAGGAGTCAAGAAAAGGGAGTATATACATTTGACGTAGAAACTGTACATTGGAGGTTGGGTGGGGGGGGTTGGGTACATTGGGATATTGACAACCATACTGGGTAATTTACATTGGAGGTGGTTGGGGGGGGGGGGCGGGGGGCATACTGTATAAACAAGTAACACTGTACATTGAGGGGGGGGGGGAGGAGACACTGTACAAACAAACACAATTGTACATTGAACTATTGACAAAACCATACTAGGTAAATGACTGTACATTGGAGGGGGTTGGAATGATTGGGTTAGGATATTTACAGGGGCCAGTGTTGAATTGCAGTCTCCCGTAGGTGTCCCTTGAGAGAGGTTTTGAAAGTGGGTAGTGATCCACATTCCTTTACAGCTTTGGGTAGGGCGTTCCACATTGATGTGGCATAATTGCGAAACGTGTTTAGTCCCTTATTTGAGCCGAATCTGGGTTTGACATGATTTGTGGAGCTCCCTCTGGTGTTGTGATCGTGGTATTCACTGACCTTTGGGAAGTAAGCTGAACATTGAGGTTCAGCTACACAGTTGAAACAAAACTGCCTTCACTACAACTACTGGAGGGAATACTTGCCCATACCGGGACACCAGGCTATTGCTTACTCAGTAAACGACTGAATGTATACTTTTAAAGAACCGATTCAAAACAGAAAGTGAAACTAAGGGAACACTAGAGAAGGGAGTGTTTGGACGATCGACTCTGACTGACTGACTCCCTGTCTCAAGCAATAGTGTGTTTTTAGCGTTACTGTGAGAGAAAATGGCTTCACGATTGTTTGTCCCAGAAGAGGATCTCTCCTGTTCTGTGTGCTGTGATGTCTTTAAAGATCCGGTCCTCCTGTCGTGTAGCCACAGCTTCTGTAAAGCCTGCCTGAAGGCATGCTGGCGAGATAAACCAACGAGGGAATGTCCATTATGTAGGAGAAGATCCTCAAAGGCGGAAGCACCTTGCAATTTAGTCTTAAAGAACCTGTGCGAGGCCTTCTTACAACAGAGAAGCCAGAGATCTGCAGCAGGGTCTGAGGTGCTGCTCTGCAGTCAACACGGTGAGAGATTTAGGCTCTTCTGCCTCAACGATCAACAGCCAGTGTGTCTGGTATGTATGCATTCAGAAAAACACCTCGACCATAAATTCAAACCCGTTGACGAGGCTGCGCGGGATTACAAGGAGGAAGTGAAGAGTGCACTGAGGCCCTTACAGAAGAAACTGGAGGTCTTTAATAATGTAACACAAAGCTATAATCAAACAGCAAAGCACATCGAGGTCCAGGCCCAGCACACAGAGAAGCAGATTAAGGAGGAGTTTAAGAAGCTTCGCCATTTGCTACAAAAGGAAGAGGAGGCAAGGCTAACTGCACTGAGAGAGGAAGGGGAGCAGAAGAGTCGGATAATGAATGAGAAAATTGAGGGACTGGGCAGAGAGATATCAACACTTTCAGACACAATAAAAACCATACAGGAGGAGCTCGGAACAGAGGACACTTCATTCTTGCAGAACTACAAGGCCACGGCGACAAGAGCCCAGCTCACACTGCCTGATCCACAGCTGGTCTCAGTGCAGCTGATTGACGTGGCCACTCATCTTGGTAACCTGGCCTCCAGAGTGTTGGATGAGATGAAGAAGATTGTGTCCTACACTCCTGTGATTCTGGACCCCAACACTGCCCACCCACGTCTAATAGTTTCTGAGGATTTGACCAGTGTCAGAGCCAGTGTTGAAAGACAACAACTTCCTGACAACCCAGAGAGGTTTGACAGCTGGCCCTGTGTCCTGGGCTCAGAGAGCTTTAACTCCGGTGAGCTCAGTTGGGTCATCGAGGTTGGAGACGGTACAGACTGGGCACTGGGTGTGTTGGAACGGTCTGTTCAGAGGAAGGGGAAGATTCAGGGTCGACACTGGATGTTACACTTCAGTGATGGTGAATACACAGCGGGCTCCACATCAAGGTTAGTCACTGTTGCGAAGGGGAAATACAAGAAGATCAGAGTGCACCTGGAGTGGGACAAAGGATCACTGTCATTCTATGGATATACTGGTTCTAGGAGGGTGTTTGGGGAACGGCAGACACACCTCCACACCTTCACACACACTTTTACTGAGAAAGTGTTTCCATTCATTCATGGATTTTTCTATTCCCCTCTGAGAGTATTATCAAATAAGCAGGCCCCTGCAAGAAGCTGTAAAGCAATGTAACATGATGACGATGAAGAAAAAGGTGCAGGAAATCTACAGCTGACCAATAGGAAGCCTTACCAAGTGGGTTGGGTGGGTAAAGAAGATAAGGATTATTGGATGCATATCCTATCCTATTGATTTATAACCATGCATACATGAAAAAAACGGTATTTTATGTGTTGATTTGAAAAATGTGCACCAGCCTCTATGTAATTGTAAGTCATGTCTAATTGTGTAATGAATTTACTACTGAGGGTGAAAATTGCCACATTTCACTATAAATGTCATGTGTTTGGTTAGGGTTAACCTGTAACCTCTTTGTCTCATCTTATCCGAGGCTTCAGGCAAGATACCTACAAAGTGAAAACATTCACAAGATGCTGCCTGAATGATTTGATGTTACGTGTGAGGATGTCCTTTTCAGTATTCCAAATTAACTCCTCATATCACTTGTCAGATGGAAGTGCTCATCCTTGAGATAGGTTGTCCGTTTGACCTGTACTGTATATGGAACAGGCCTTTAATATTGGTCCTTGGCTGCACATATCGGAGCATAGTTGTAATTATAGGCTAATGATGTTGATATTTGGCAGCGTAGGACATAAACATGCCGTTAATGGCTTGAAGATTGCAGGCCTATCAAGGAAAAGAGCCAAACGGCTACTATGGTTTTGTTTGATTTTCTTTTGTTGGGTGACCAGGCAGTGTCCAACACAGTACTTATTGTATCTTAAAATGTCCTCACAAGCATAAATATTGTGTCTCAATAAATATTTGAATACTACAGTATGTATCCGTTATTTGATTTGCAGATTAAAATAAAGTATTTGTGCATGTGTGTGATTTGAAAAGTATCTTTCACTTGTGACATACTGCCCTGGCACCTCCATATTCTCCTCAACCAGCCAGAAAGGATCTCACAGTAGGTGTGCCGGAGCGCTGCTTCAGTGTAGGGTGTTCAGAAGAGGCTGACCAAACGGCGCTTTCTCACAGGAAAAACATGTAAAATAAAATAAAAAAGAATACAAATAAAATAAAGATATAAACTATAAATATTTCAATAGTATGTGTGATTTGATCAGATTAAAATAAAGTAAGGCAATGGAAGGTCATTCACACCAGAACCTCTCCTCTGGCAATATATTTGGTAATAATGCTCCATGGGGCCACAAAGACATCTCTGAACATGTTATACCTTGGTAGTTCATGGACATGCTACAGTATATCTTTTCAAACGTTTTCTTTGACACAAGTGTCAAATCTGATATGTTACATCCGCTCCCATTAATTTGTGCTAAGCTAGCTTGCAGCCGGATAGCTTTCTACTGGAGGTACAGAGAGGAAATTGGTATCCATCTTCTTGCCTGACTCCGGAGAAGACTCATGATCAATAATATCAAATGCAGCTGAGAAATCCAGTAGGACAGCACCCACTATTTTCCTTTCTGAGAGAAATTGAAGAAAGAAAAATAGTGGGTGCTGTCCTACTTGATTTCTCAGCTGCATTTGATATTATTGATCATGAGTTATTACTGAAGAAATTAGATTATGACTGAGTGATCAGTCTGTCAATCTTGGATAAAGAGTAATTTAACTAATAGGAAACAAACCTTTTTATATATGTGGATGATTCAATAATATGAGTTAAATGCGGTTTTAAATGTAGAGTTGCAATCAGTGGTTGAATGGATACGGGATTGGTCCTGGATGTTTCAAAGACAAATTGCATTATATTTGGTTCAAACTGCACTTAGTAGAAAACCAGGTATAAATATTTGTATAAATTATGTGTCTATTGTCCAAGTGCAGGAGACCACGCTCGTACATAAATACGATAGTTGCTAAGATGGGAAATTGTATTTCTGTATTAAAAGATGTGCAACATTTTTTGACACACAACTCAATTAGACAGGTGATCAAGCTTTAATATTGTCCCAGCTTGGCTATTGCCCAGCAGTAGGCTATGTGTGGTCCATGCAGCTGTGGTCCCGTGAACAAGGCCTTCCGATATACATTTCTCTCTCTGATAAGTAGGGCTGACCTTCGAAGCTTTTTATGGCAATCGAAGCTTCGGGGGCCGAGATTAGATTTTTTATTTGAAGATTTTAAATTAAAAAATTAAAAAAATGTATAATATATATTTTCTTGAATCTTATGTTGTGGGACTTGTACAGCACTTTGTTCAACTTTGTTGTTTTTAAATGTGCTCTATAAATAAATGGATTGGATTCATTAATTAAATGAATGAGTCGGGAGAGCTGCGCTGCTGCTCTCCGCAGCCAACAACATTACATTACATAATTATGTTGCAACCTTCGTTCGTTGCATTGGAGGTGCAAGATTTTGCAGGTGGGAGGGGGGGGGATACAAAAATGTTATTGTATGCGCTTGTTTTTTATATATATATATATATTCGGAAAAAAATTCCCCGTTCAAATCCCGTGCCCATCGAACGAAGCTTCGAAGTATTTAAGACAGCCCTACTGATAAGGCAGAGGGGTTTGGAATGAAAAAAAGTGTTAACAAAACATAGAGTCCTTTGGTGAAACACAATGTTCCCGTTAACCCCACATGCAGCATCAAGGACAGCATTACTGGTAAAGAGTAAAGGAAAAGACAGTTCATTTCTGCCATAGCCGGGGTAAAACATGCAGCGGGGCTATGATATCATAATGAGCGGTCTATAGGACTTTCTACACTGTATTGTTGTGATGATGATCAACCATTGTCCTGCAGGATCCCTGTCAACTAAAATATAAAACTGTTTTAGTTTTCTTTTTTATGTGTGCCGTTTCTTTTAGAGTGAGGTACCAGTTCAAGCTTTATTACTAGTACGTTGTGTGTATGTCTGTGTGTGCACATAATGTGTTTTTGTTCTTTATAATGTAAACTACAGTACAATAAGGAAACAAATACCTGTAACGGATATACTTAAGAACCAGAACCCAAACGCAGTACAGACGAGGAATGGAGTGAAACCCAAATGCGGGTATATTTATTTATATGAAGATATATGGAACAGGGGAATACTAGGAATCGGAGTAAACCGAACAAGAACACAAAAACTGAATAAATGTCCAAGCAAAAAGCAACCAAGAGTTTAATAAAGTATCAAAAGGAACCACAGGAACAATTAAAGTAAAATTGGCTGGGAACAAAAAGAGACTGGTACAAAGGGGGGAAATAATCTAAATTACTAATCAAACAAGAGCATGGAATATCAATAGGTATTTAAATGGAAAAGCCTTGATTAACGGGATGTAAGTCTACGATCTGGCAAAGTGGAAGAGTAGTGACCAGTCCTTTATGACAGGGTTGATGATATGGAACAGCTGATCGCCTGACTCTCCACACCTGGACCCACTCCTGCTAGACAGAGACAGAGAGAGAGACAGAGAGACAGAGAGAGAGAGAGAGAGAGAGTGGGGGGAAATAAACAAGGGAGACAGGGGAAGGGAAGCCTGGTGGCTTGGAGGTGCATGACAATACCTCCTCAGGGTTTGGTGCTTCCAAGTCATACTCCTCCTTTATACTGTAGCGCCCCTGATTGATTGAAAACTTTATTAACAGATTGCAGAATGGGTACAATACAGTACAGCTCAATACACACAATTGTTAAGGGGATGCAGACCAGAGAAAGACTTTCGTCTTGTTTACATCAGGGTCCCCCATTTTCAATTAATCAGGACATATATGACATACAGATAGACCAGACCTGGGCATTGTACGGCCCGCGGGATGATTCTGACCGGCCTGCGAAAGATTACATGATAATAAAAAAAAAAAAAAAATGTCATGTCAACGTTCACACGCACAATATACGCTTAGGAGACATGCTCAGAAGATGTTGGTTCTCTTTGGATCCACCTACATATGTGAACAGACATTCTCAGTCATGACGTTTACCAAGTCCAGGCACAGATCCTCTCTCACTGATGAACATCTGGCAGCTGTGCTTCACATCTCCACCTCAGACATGCAACCTGACTTTGATGGACTTGTTAAAGCTCAACAGAGACTGGATTTCTCACACTGAATGAAAAAAAAAAGAACTGAAGAACACTAAAATGTGGAAATATAACAAGTGAAAATATAACAAGTGAAATGGGACACTTGATATTTTTTTTCTTTTTTTTGCACAGTTCTGAAAACATTAAATGTGATGTCTTTAGAAAGCTAAGAAAATCCTTGTTTCAATAGTATATGAAACTAAAAATGCCCTTTGTTATTAATGTTTCACATTTTGTTTATAATTTTGGAAATAAATTCTATTTGAATAAATGATATTTTTGAAAGCTAACCTCACCTTTTAATTGCCAAATAATAACATACACTCTTACCAGGGGTCAAAACAATGGGAATGGGACCAACTGTTCATGTGTTGCTACTGAGAGGAGTGTTTAGCTGTCAATCATTCATGGCCCAGTGGCCCACTAAGCTTGGGGCTCCTTGTGTGTTTGATGAAGGTGCCCTGTGGTTGGTGGGTTCATGGGTGCGGGGCGGGGGGGGGGGCTAAGAGTATAAGAGGGTGGTATACCTGAAAGCACGGTCTCTTGGTGTATGGGAAGCAAGATGTCTCTGTGTCGGACTGTAATATCATGACTAACCTTAATACGCAATCCAACCCCGTCAACAGCTTAGATAGACTACTAGGGGCTAGATCCACAAAGAATGGATTGCACCCTTACTTAAAATTCATAATGATAATGAATTGTAAGTAAGGGTGCAATTAGCATTGTGCAATCGCCTAGAGCGCATCGAGAATCAGCCACCAACCCCATAGCGCACAACCTCCTAGGTGCGAGATATGTCCTATGAATATAATTAAAATGTATTTGCTGGTAATTAGGGTTGCGGGAAGCCAATGTGACATTAGTCCAAATATCCCAGTCAAACTCAGGGTCTAATTCCGGGACGTCCTCTTGCCAGACCACATCCAATGTTAAGTTTTTATATGTGGACTTGATCAATAGTGTGTAAAAACCCTCTCGAGGTTGTCCCGTCTCTAATAAGTTTAACAAAAGGGTGTGGATGTAATGGTTGGGCCCATGGAACCCCATGCACCTTAAGCGCCGATCTTAGTTGTAAGTAGAGGAAAAAGGTGCGCCGGGAATAACGCCCGGCGCGTGAATATTTAAGGCAACCAACTTGTGTTCAGCTTTTCTCTGATTGGCCACGACCCCCCCGCCCCCTTTTGCCACGAGCGTGGCAGGGGGTCCCTGCAAGCGACAGAGGTCCCAAATGAATGAAGCGCGGAGCATAATGTATAATGTGCATTTGTAACGTCATAACATCAGTGGAGGCTGCCGACTGATCTAATAATAAGCTCTCTTTTTATCAGATTCACTCGTCACTGTACATCAGTGGAGATGTTATTTCGCGTTTGTAACGTCATAACATCAGTGGAGGCTGCTGACTGATCTAATAATAAGCTCTCTTTTTACCAGATTCACTCGTCACTGTACATCAGTGGAGATGTTATTTCGCGTTTGTAACGTCATAACATCAGTGGAGGCTGCCGACTGATAATAATAAACAAACTATACTGCTGTGACGATTTTGAATATCTTAACATGTATTTACGCCCATACAATTTTTTAGATGAATGATTGTGGATATAATATAGAAAACACATCATTATGATATTGTCAGATGGCGTTGTCAGATGTGTAGAATTCACCTACTTACAATTATTTTCATATAAAATACAATGGTGAGTGAGAAATGTATCTCCAGTGATAAAACCCAGTGCTCTATGATACACAGCGTGGATGGGCTTTCATGTGGAGGGAGAGGCATGCATCACATGTACATAATTTCACCATAATCAAATGACATAATTGTGGATTATTGTACAATGGTCTTCTTACTGGCAGCAGAAAAGCATGATTTGTTTCTATACATATTTTTACTTTCAACTTTTTAGAAAGGTGTTCCACATGGCCCATGGGTGTAAAAAGAGAGCTTATTATTAATCAGTCAGCAGCCTCCACTGATGTTATGACGTTACAAACGCGAAATAACATTATACATTATGCTCAGCGAAATAACATTATACATTATTCTCCGCGCTTCATTCATTTCATTTGGGACCTCTGCCGCGCTCGCGGCAAAAGGGGGCGGGCGGTCACGTGGCTGTGTGGCCAATCAGAGAAACGCTGAACGAAAAGCTGAACACAAGTTGGTTGCCTTTAATATTCACGCGCCGGGCGTATCATTAAATTATCTTAAGTCTTGAAACACACGAAGACCGGTTTTATCATATATCCCCCAGAGTGTGAACTCCCTTCCTTTCCCACAGAGGAATGTTAACAGGTTTATGCCCAACAAGTAGTTGCTGGTTATGAAATATTGGAGAGTCGAGGTGCCATGGACACTTAACAGCACAAGACCGCTGTACATTGCGCTATGTTTAACTTTGAATGATATGATAGGGCCATATTGTAATTGCCATTTTGATATAGGGGTGATGGAGTACACTACATCCTGTAATCTTTGCGGTAAGACCGCTGCTGCCTCCAAGGTACGCCACGAAACAGCAATTTCAGGATCAAATCAGTTTATCAGGAGTCTCAGCGAGAAGGACCAGAAGTATAACTTAAAATCGGGGATTGCTAAATTTTGATATCATAGTTTGTATCTTGCACCAATTGTCTATTGGAGGGGGCAAGGGGAGCATTGAGCTGACAGTTTATCCTGGGCAATACGTTCATTTTAACTATGGGCCTGTAACGAGTTGGGAAGGCTCGACCATCTATTTAGATCTTGGTGTATTTTATTGTATGCGTCTGTAAAGTTATATCTAGTTGTCTGATTAAGGGTGGGATAAATCTCGATGCCCAGGTATTTAAAGTGTTCAACTATGGGGATGTCGGCCGGTAGTTGCACCGTTTTGGTCAACTCATTTAGAGGTAAACAAGCTGATTTGGGCCAATTAATCCTGAAGCCCGATATTTAATCAATTATCCTGAGTACATTTGTAGCAGATTGGGAGGGGTCTCATAAAAATGTGTAAATCGTCCGCATAAAGTGCAATTTTGTGTGGGGTGTCTTTAATTATTATAGGGACGATTTCTTCGGATTGTCTTATGAATTGGGCTAATGGTTTGAGGGAAAGCGCGAAAAGTCCAGGACTCAGGACAACCCTGTCTAGAAGATCTAGAGACCGGGAAGAGTGTGGAGCATATTTTACCTGTCATTATCATTGCTGAGGGTGAGGCATAAAGTACTTGAATCATATGTATACATTTCTTTCCAAGCCCCATAGCCTCCAGCACCGTCCAAAGATATGACCATTCTAGTCTATCGAAAGCCTTCATGGCATCCTGATAGAACAGTGGCCAGAGTTATATTGTCCTTACTCCAATTACATGCAACAATCTTCTAATGTTAATGTTATTAAGAACATCTTCTATTCACATTCCTAGTTTAGTTTGACACAGTCAAAGGCAGAGGGAAGACTATGGAAATTATTATTTAAATATTGAAAGTTAATTTAAGGTCTCACCTGTGTGCTGATTAGTTGCACGTAGACTCAGGACAAATGGATCATCCATCCCAGGGCCTCTGTGGACAGGGCTCTGGATGCAGGACCATGGTTGAACCACTAGGTGGAGACAGTGGTCACTTCTGGGAGAGCAGCTAGGGCTGGACAGGGCTCTGGATGCAGGACCATGGTTGGACCACTAGGTGGAGACAGTGGTCACTTCTGGGAGAGCAGCTAGGGCTGGAGAGCCAGGAGGCGTGTTACTTTTTAACAGCGGAGCAGTGCAAGAATGTGACAATTTGACCATGTGACCGCGGCAACGCGGGAGAGCGGCAGTGCGGAAATAGGCTGTCTATTGCCATTCTCTAAGCTCCTTAACAGCGCCTAAACTTAACCGTTCTAACCTTAACCAACTCCGAAACCAACTCCGAAACAATGCCTAACCTTAACCATGCCTAACCTTAACCATAGAAAGAATATTGCCATTCTCTAAGACAAACTCTAACCTTAACCAGCTCCTTAACAGCGCCTAAACTTAACCGTTCCAAACTTAACCAACTCCGAAACAATGCCTAACCTTAACCTTAACCATGCCTAACCTTAACCGGCGAAAGAATACACGGTAAAAAAAAAATCACGTTAAAAAAAGAAATTTGATGGGATTCGAACTTGTCAACGGACCGCAGGACCGCTGCGTTGCCAGGTGAGCGCCGAATGAAAATCATGGCGGATTAGGGCGGTTACATAATGCCGCAAGCTCTGCCGCTCCGCTCTGCGGTTGCCGCGCGGCGTGTCGCAGCCAATCAGGGAAAACGCGGAAGCAACGGCAGCACTGCTCCGCTGTTATTAAGCAATAAGCAGCCAGGAGGGCGTTTCCAAAGATTGAACATAAACTACAAAACAACTCGACACTCACAAGCTAAAGACAGCCCACCTGTTAGTAATCAGGTGTGGGTTCCCTCCGAGGAGAGATACACTTCAACAAGTTGTTGAAGTCAACTAGTTGTGTGAAACAACGTAAAGCATGCAGAATATTCACACAGAATATTCACCAACCTTTAGCTGCAAGTAAAGAAAATACAGGTCAGCTAACGTTAGTTATTTCCAATAGTTTAATGAGCTAGCGTCAGCTAAGTCGCTAACAGCAGGTAATGGACGATATAGGAACATCTTTCAAACAGCATTCTGGAGTTTTTGGACAAGACACTTGGTCTTTCTAAAGCTACCGGTAAGAGAACTGCAGCTGAGCTAAATTATAAAAAACAGAAATATGGCTAATATCTGTAATGTAATGTTGACAATAATAACAGCAGCAACAGCAATAACAATTACATGGTAGTTAGATAATAGTTAGTCTTAACTAATGTTAGGCGGCTATATTAGTTATTACTGTAAACCTCAAAGACAGGCATAAGTGACACAGCTCAATTAAATAAGGTAGCAGTCCCTATAAGACAAGGTGTTGTGTTAATTAGAGCTCAATGATAAGGTAACAGTCCCTATAAGACAAGGTGTTATATTAATTAGAGCTCAATGATAAGGTAGCAGTCCCTATAAGACAAGGTGTTGTGTTAATTAGAGCTCAATGATAAGGTAGCAGTCCCTATAAGACAAGGTGTTGTGTTAATTAGAGCTCAATGATAAGGTAGCAGTCCAAGACAAGGTGTTGTGTTAATTAGAGCTCAACGATAAGGTAACAGTCCCTATAAGACAAGGTGTTGTGTTAATTAGAGCTCAATGATAAGGTAGCAGTCCCTATAAGCCAAGGTGTTGTGTTAATTACACCTCAATGATAAGGTAGCAGTCCCTATAAGACAAGGTGTTGTGTTAATTACACCTCAATGATAAGGTAGCAGTCCCTATAAGACAAGGTGTTGTGTTAATTACAGATCAATGAAATGCTAAGGTGACCCTCCTGCTGACTTGTGTTACACAATTTGTAAGTCGCTTTGGATGAAAGCGTCAGCTAAATTAATACATGTAAATGTAGGTCATTTGATTTTTAGAAAAGACACTATAATAGACTAATATAATTTTATTCAAAAAGAAAATATTATACCATACATTACATACCAAAAACTAAAACCGTCTAAAAAAATAAAATAAAACTGTTACAGGCTTTGTGATTTAGCAAAAGAAAATTCAGTCTAGGGGTGCAAGGTCCTGGGTTCAAATCACAGATGATCTCCCAACGGGCAACTATATTGGAAGATATCTGCCCCCATGTTTGGTCATTCTGATGTTGATGGTGTTAAATGTTGCTGATCACTCTTGGTGTTTGATCGGGGTGGTGATGATCATAGGGGCAGCGTTTTCACCATCATGGTAGACACACAGTCCCAAGTATGGATACATCTTTTCAGTGAATGTACAACCACTGAAAGAGAAGAGAAGATGCTTGGCCTCCACGTCATAGAATGATATCAGGCCCGCCTCATAATCCACAAACACCCCAATCTTTTCCAGATTCCCCCTCAGGATGAGAGGAACGATGAGATGACTGACGGCGGTGTATTTTCCATCTCTCAACCGTATGATCCAGTATCCAGTCTCAGGGTTTTGTCTGGTAATCCCCTTCCTGGTGATGGACTGTCTGACCAGTCCTAAATCCCACTTAGTCTTCCCGTCAACCTGAACCTCGTAGTAGAATCTCCCCGCAGAAAAGCCCTCCTTTCCCAAGACGGAGAAAAGCTTATCAAATTGGTTTGGGTATGTAGGTAATGGGAGTAATGGGGCGCCGTCTGCATTCCTCACCCGTTTCCTGTCGTCAGAGACGATGAGCCAGCGGTGAGCCGTGTCCGGGTCTAGGGTCACGTCCACAGCGTACCTCTGCTGGATCCTCTTCAGCTTCACGTCTTCAGGCAGATCAACCATGTCTTCCATGCGTTTCAGCAGCGTCTTCGTCTCTTCACCGAGTGTCTCCTCTAGCTGCTCTAGAGCTCTACTAACTGGCCCCCCACACAGGTGACTGCTGACACTGACCTCAGACCACTCCTTGGTAATCATAGGGGTGAAGATGGGTGGGACAGTGTGGAGGAAGTGGAGGTGGTCCTCCTCGTTGTGCGAGAGCTTCTCCATTTCAACCCTGCTCTTCTGCAACTCTGTGATCTCCCGCTCCAGCACTGAGATAAAGCCGTCAGCCTGTTTCTCTACTGCCCTCTGCTCAGCCTCCATGAGGTCAATGAGCTCAGCCTGGCTTCTTTGAATGGAAGCTACCAGAGCTGTGATTTCAACGCAGTCTACCATCTTCTGCTCCGCATCTTCCTTGTTGTGCACAGCCGAGCGCTTGATCTCCCGAACCTTCTGCAGTCGCACCTGGATCATCTGCTCCACTTCGGTCTTTTTCTGCTCCAGCTGAGCCTTGGTCTTCTCATACGCTTCCTCTAAAGGGACTGTATCGTGGCTCTTGTGCTCAGTACACATGAGACAAACGCAGAGTTGGTCAGTTCTACAGAAGAGCTCCAACATCTTGTCGTGCTTCTTACACAGCCGGTCCTCCGGGTTCTCCACGGGGTGGATCAGCTTGTGTCGCTGCAAGGCTGCGACTCTTCGATGAGGCTCCAGGTGGGTCTCACAGTATGAGGTGAGACAGACCAGGCAGGACTTCAGGGCCTGGAGTTTGATCCCAGGGCAGACGTCACAGGGCACTTCTCTCAGCCCAGCGGCTCTTTGGTTGGGACCGTCTGTGTTGGTCGACAAGTCGGCTTTCAATGCACTGAGCTGCACAGACATCTCTGAGATCAAAGTATTGACAAGGAGGTCTGGTCTGGTCACAAAAGACTTTTTACACAGTGGACAACAGCACTGGGCCTGGGTGTCCCAGTATCTGGTGATACACGCCTTGCAGTAGTTGTGTCCACATGGAGTAGAGACCGGCTCTTTGAAGACCTCCAGACAGATAGAACACTGGAACATGTGATCAGACAGGAGACTGCTGGCTGAGGCCATATCTGGAGGAGAGGAGAAGATGGGTGAAGACAAGAGAAGAGGTGAAGAGAGGAGAGAAGGGGTGAAGAGAAAATTGTGGAGAGGGGAGGAGAGAGCAGAGAAGAGGAGAAGAGGGGAGAGGAGGACTTTGATTTAGAAACCATCTATGACACAGACCCAAAACTATTGTAAAGTTTAGTAATACAAGGTTGTGGATATGTTTAGTAATAAAAGGTTGTGGATAATATGTTTAGTAATAAAAGGTTGTGGATAATATGTTAGTAATAAAAGGTTGTGGATATGTTTAGTAATAAAAGGTTGTGGATATGTTTAGTAATAAAGGTTGTGGGTATATTTAGTAATACATGGTTGTGGATATGTTTAGTAATAACATGTTGTGGATATGTTTAGTAATACAAGGTTGTGGATATGTTTGGTAATAAATAGCTTTGTATCAATCCATAATGTACATATTTTTCAGAGGGGTGTCTTTCAGGGCAGATGAATTGTCTATTTTTTAGATTAGTCAAACTTGTGAGGGGAGAAGAGCATTCTGCTTCTGAGATTATAGACAAACACAACATTAAAGCTTTATTGTGTATAATCGCAGATGTTTTAATTTTGTGAATTGAACATTCCACTGATGTGATGAGACACTGGACCCTGAAAGCTGTGGAGTTCTTGAATTCCACGATGGAATTCAGAGATCATTCTGGAGATTTACTCATGAACAGGTTAAAATATTTGAAATCACAGTTGTATATGATCATATTCAATAAAGTAACTTGCAAATGTGTTCCATGGCAGGATCATTTGGTTTGACGTTAGATACAACAGGTCCAAACCACACGTTTTACAGTCAGCCGACCCTGCAACTTACTTTGTTAATTAACACAAGTTATTACATGGCGTTTTCACATTCGCCGAAATGCTTGCTTGTGATTGGTCAATAGCCCGTGTCAGAGGTCCGTTATCACACAATAATGACCGCTGTGGGACAATAATGACCGCTGTGCGCAGCTGTTCGCAATCAAGCCCACTACAACACTGTATCAGTGCTGCTCAGCATATGCACAGCTGCACTCAGTCATGCAATCAGACCAGAGACCTGCCGGCTGCCGATAATAATAATCACTTTATTTGGGCTGACAGAGCCACAGAACAACTGCGTCTTCATTTGATCTAGTCTGGTCGATGAATTAGGTATATTGTTAGTAAGTTAGCCATGTAATAAGCGGGATAATGTATAGCTATACTCGATCATTGTCGCAAAATAATTGACCTTCACTGACGTTTAAAACACCTCGGCGCTGCGCCTCGGTATTTTAAACTCTGTGTCGGTCAATTATTTTGCGACAATGACCTCGTAGCTATACATTATCCCTTACATAACATAACATGCACAACATACCTGTATCCAGTAAGATCAGAAATCAAATGAACACATGAACACAGAAAGAGCAGAATCGTACCTGTTTGGGTGTAGTTACTATCTGTGGCACGTCTTCCTGTAGAGTAAACGGTAGATAAACGAACAAGTGAGCAGTTGGATAGCCCCTTCCGTGACTGATGCACCGAGTGAATACACAGTCCCTTATTCCTCCACAGGAAAATCCCACAATTAACTCTGAAGAACTGGTCCTCCGCGAAACGCTCGTTGTACAAGTATCGCAGAGACATTTCAAAGGTACACAGTTGCACGAGGGTTTCGGACAGAGAAACGCAATGGTTTGAAAGCTCGGTATTTGCTAATAAACATTTTAAATAATTTTTATAAACTGGTCAACACAGCTTTATTTCCGGCATTGGGTGCCTGATGCTGTGATGATCACAGCACAGGCGCATCAGGCAGCTAAAGCCGTTTTGAGCAGTGTTGACCATATATTTATTTTTAATGTTTATTAGCAACGCCGAGCTTTCAAACAATAGACCCGTCTCAAACCCTGCCCCTTTTCTTGATCCTCCAATCACAGCTGTCGCTTACCTCTGACTTCCTCGTACAAACTTTGTTTGTATGAGGAAGTCAGAGGTAAGCGACAGCTGTGATTGGAGGATCAAGAAAAGAGGGCAGGGTTTTGAGACAGGTCCATTGCGTTTCTCTGTCCGAAACCCTCGTGCAACTGTGAGTACCTTTGAAATTTCTCTGCGATACTTGTACAACGAGCGTTTCGCGGAGGACCAGTTCTCTATCGGAACATCTCTTCTACAGTTAATGAAATGTTGGTAGTTTTTTTGCAGATTCACAATTGCCATGGGCTTCCACTGTATCCGAAAATAAAAGGGCACCTTGATGTTTGTTATCAAGGCAAGAATTACGTTGAGAAAATAAATAACGCACATCCTCCGTTTCTTGGTGCTGAGCCAAACTGTAAAAACAGTAATACATAGAACAAAGCGGGGCTCGCAACTCACTTGATGCTCCAAGGTGTTTTAATTGACAAAATAACAGCAGTAGATACAACGTTTCGACCGACCCTTCCGGTCTTTTTCCAAGTATGAATACAACAAAAAATGACATCTTTTTATACAGGAAATTAAATAGATTAGATATCAGCCCCACCTGATGATCAGGGGCGGCCCCTAGACTACCGGTAGTCTACAGGAGAGCACATAACATCAGAGACAGTGGTTAAATCAGACCTGCCTCCTAAAAAAAAAAAAAAAAATTTAGATGACCTGCCAGATGGAAACTGACGTTGTGGTTTGTGTGCTCTGTGTCACTTTACAGATAAATTCACTGTTTTCTATCACCCATCAACTGGGAAAGAGATAAAAATAAGAGGAAAAATAACATGTAAAACTACCAATGTAATCTATATGCTTAAGTGCCCATGTGGTAAGGCATGTCGGTATAGACAACACGTGCTTTAAAAACATGTATTGCTGAACACAGGAGTACGATACGGAATGGGGATGAAAAAAGCCCAGTAGCTTTACATTTTAAAAAGGCACACACCACAATGTCTCATCACTAAGATACCTTGGAATAGAGAGTGCATCTTCCAAGACGAGGGGGAGATATAAATAATCTCCTACTGAGGAGAGAAGTATGGTGGATCCATTATCTTAAAACTATGGCACCAACAGGACTCAATGAGGACTTTGACATTAGACCTTATTTGTAAATGTATACACTTATACATTGTAAATTTATTTATAGAGGGAGACAGTCAATATACTTTGTTTTTTCGTTTTTGTTTGCGTTTTCAGTGGCTAGGATCTGGACCAAAGAAAGTACATTACACACTGCTGCCCATCTTTAAATTATGTGTAACACTGTGTTTAATATGTAATATATATATATTTCTCTAAAAAAATCTCCTAAAAAGTCAAATGAAAAGATAAATTGTTACTTAATCATGTATAAAATGTATAAATCATGCAAGTCTTGGGGCCGCCCTTGATCACCAGCCTGATATCTAATCTATTTAATTTCCTGTATAAAAAGATGTCATTTTTTGTGTTGTATTCATACTTGAAAAAGCCCGGAAGGGTCGGTCGAAACGTTGCATCTACTGCTGTTATTTTGTCAATTAAAACACCTTGGAGCATCAAGCAGGGGCGTCATTTTGGTATGGCAAGGTATGGCACTCGCCATACCTTGGCAAATTTAAAATACTTTTTTTTATTACAATTTTTTTTATGTTGATTTAGAATTCGAATGTCAACATTATGAAGGAAGCTTCGAACTATTCGGTACAGCCCTAGCACGTTTTGATATTGTCAAATGTCAATTATTATTTTACTAAGTGACTTTTACTATGCCACACAAGGAAAATGGACATAGACGTTTCTTAATCAAAGGGCAGCAAAGACAAGTGATACAGGGACACAGGTAAGGTCTTACAATGGCTTAGTGATTATAACAGTGCAGTTTAGCATTCAGTAACCCATACTTTTTGTGAATGTGTTTTTGATACTACATTATGTTGAACACACACCTCAAAACCGTACCTAAGGAAAATTGGCTCAATTGCAAGAAAAATAATAGACAGTTATGATATTACATTTTCCATAATTTGTATGCAAAATATTGTGGTTCCCTGCTTTAGTCTGTTGACACATTTCTATACAAAAAATGCTTGTGTAGTCCTGTGTCATACCTAAATGTAAAATGTCATAAGTGAATTGTATAGAAACAACTCACCAAAAGTGAATATTGCGCAACTGATTTGACAAAAAAATCCACCAAGGGGGTTTCCCCCCCACTTCACCCACCCACCCTCCCTAATTGCCATACCTTGGCTTTTACTGAAATGACACCACTGGCATCAAGTGAGTTGCGAGCCCCGCTTTGTTCTAAGAATTACTTTGAAGCCACATGTCAAAAAGACTGGTATGGCCCATTAATCTTCTAACATACCTTCTAAATGATTGTCTTCCATTTCCCTCAGATGTCACCTCCATGAACTCTGTACCACAATAAAAACCCTACCCCACCCCCACTATATAAACTGACTCCATTGCCTACAACCTAGGCTCCTTTACCCATACTGTACGAACTTTGAACTATGTTACCTATACTCAACTTATACCTACAGTACCTACTGCTTTCACTGTCTTCAACTGCCCTACACTGTAATAATAGTAACTACATGCCTCATACTATAGTCTACCCATATAACTCTGTATGATAGCATGTACAATATTGCTGTACTTATTTCTCCATCATCAGTCACTTCTCCTAGTCCCCAGCAGGTGGCACTAGTGCATCAGTATGGCTGTACTTGGGATTCACTCAAACTTCTGGGCAGCCAGTAAACCATGTATGAATCCCATTTAATATTTGGTTGCAAATCCTGCGAACTCTGCAACCCTTAAAGTGGTAATTCAGGAAATTATTCTTTCCTATTATTTTGCACATAATCTCACACATCCAATAACAGTTTTGCACGCATTCATTTAGTTTGACAGTTATTGAGAGTTTGAATTTGGCCGGCACAAGTGATGTCATCGGGGACATTGAATCATTGTGGTTAATTACAGCTCAATTAAATGATAAGGTAACAGTCCATATAAGACAAGGTGTTGTGTTAATTACATTCGAGTTCTTCCAGTCAGAATACATTCATTTTGATGTTTGGATCACATTTCGGTTCGTTCAAATTCTACTTCAAAAAAAATTAGGATTTGACGAGGTGGCCATTTTGGATTTTCAGCTGGATAACGTACTTTTCTTAGAAAGTACATCGATCATGGACATCATTTGTGCCAAATTTGGTGCTTGTACCACCAAGTGAAAGATTCTCATGTAATATCGACTTAATCTGCCACACTACAACGACTCAATTGAGACCAGAAATCACAACACATTAACTCAGAAAGAGCTGAACTGTACCTGCTGTTGTATCTTGTTGCCTCTGCTGTATCTTAGCAGATCTGCAAACTGTGGGCAAACTAACAATGAAGACAGAGGCGGACAGTTATAATATTCTCTAGCTAACCAGTAAATACAAGAGAGAGATGCTAGATTTGAAAGACCCCGGAAAGATCCGTCATTGTTTGGTCGATCATGCAATCATACTCAGGCTTGCTGGTTTAAACTTCAGTCTCAACGAATTGCTGACCTCTGTCGCTCTTTGGCCCGCCTTCTTTTTTTCGCGGGGTTTCGCTGAAGACACACCCCCTATACTTATCTCTTCATCATCATGGTCACTTCTCCTAGCCCCCAGCAGGTGGCACTAGTGCATCAGTATGGCTGTACTTGGCATTCACTCAAACTTCTGGGCAGCCAGTAAACCATGTATGAATGTTAGCCATTTTATGGGACCAAAATAATCAATATACATAATCTTGTTAACAAACTTAAATAAAGTCATCCCATTTAATATTTGGTTGCAAATCCTTTGAACTCTGCAACCCTTAAAGTGTTCATTCAGGAAATTATTATTTCCTATTATTTTGCACATAATCTCACACATCCAATAACAGTTTTGCACGCATTTATTTAGTTTGACAGTTATTGACAGTATATGAGTTTGAATATGGCCACCAGTGATGTTATCGGGGACATTGAATCCTTGTGTTGTTAATTACAGCTCAATGAAATTATAAGGTAGAAGTCCCTATAGGACAAGGTGTTGTTAATTACAGCTCAATTCAATTATAAGGTAACAGTCCCTATAAGACAAGGTGTTGTGTTAATTACAGCTCAATGAGATACGGTAGCAGTCCCTATAAGACAAGGTGTTGTGTTAATTACAGATCAATGAAATGATAAGATGCCCACCTCCCCCGTCACTTCAGAATGACATCATCAACATGACTAACTGTATCAGATAGAAGTCATTGAACATGTTGCTTCTACCGATTTTTACTAAGTAAAATGAATAGAATTTACAGGTGAATTTACATGTATATAAAGTAAAATATACATGTAGTCTACAAAGAAAGAACCTTCTTACTGTCTTTTACTATTATTTACTATGCCTATAATACTGCCTACTATACTAATATGTCTATACTACTATGCACACAGAGTGAAGCAAGGAAGTTTGAGACTGTTTGACGAACAATACCACTGACCCTTACCTTAGGCTGCGGTTAGACTTTCGTTTCATTTTCGTTTCATTGTCAGATGAGTTTTCGCCGCAACGTAGCAGCCTCGAGTCACACTTTCGTTTTTGTCACCTGAGCACAGTGATGTAGTACACTGCCAAAGCAGTAGGTGGCAGTAGGTGGCGAACATGAAGGCAATTTCAACCAATCAGAACTTGAATGTGCCAATACACTTCCTGCAAAGAAAGTCAACAAGGCGGCGCCGGGCGCCACCATCTTTGCCTGTTTACCCATTGCAGCACTTCTTTTTCAGCAAAGTCTAATAAAAGTGCAATAAACAAAACGGATACATTCACTGTGTGTTCTGCCTGTCATTTGTTGATGAAACAAAACTAACATCAACACAAGTGACCACCAAGAGCGGATAGTTTAGTCTAAAAAAAGATCGGTAGCTACATTGTTAGCTGCATGCTAACGTCAATGGAATATGCCATTATAACAGTATAGCATTGTGGCTAGAAGCTAACGTTAGCTCACGCTAGTTAGCCAGCACCAAACTGATGATATCGGGAGCTATCAGTAGCTAGATAACATTAGAGACAACGCTGTGTGTATTAAACAAAGGTGAATAGATGACTGGGCCATTTTGTTTAATGCTTGTTAAGTTGAAAGAGGAGCTTTGAGCTAACAGGGTCTGATAGCTAACGCTAGCTCATGTTAGCCAGTGGCAGTGCTCAACCAATCGGTAATGTAAACTTTATTTAACATATTGCATAATGGGTACAATACAATACGGCTCAATACAAACAATTGTTAAGGGAATGCAGACTGTTGTAGCTTGGACTGGGGTCCTTATAACAATAACTTGACAACACATGGTAGCTGCAGCTATTTGGGACACGGAGCTCTGTCCCAAACACACACACACACACTCTGTTGTCACCGGAAGGGCACGCAGATGGTATCTACTGCGCATGGGCGTTTTCGCAACAACGGCTCCGTGAAGGCTACACGACTGTTGTCGGCGAGTTTTGGCACTGCTCAAAAACGGAAAACACAATTTAGCGTTTCAGTAGGGGCCACAACGTATCCGCCAAAAAACGCATTTCTGTGTAAAAGGGACATGAAACGTATTCAAACGTATTCAAAAAACGACCACAAAAACACTAGTCTAACATGGGCCTTAGCCGCCAGAGATGTATCCCTCCTGCTGACTTGTGTATCTAAGCTGTTGACACGGGTGGATTGCACATACAATGCTGGGACACCAGCAACAGTAGTGACCAGAACACCAGAAATACTTAACGTTTATGAAATGTTTTACAATCTGTACACAGCATTACCATCATTGTCTTACATCATTATATTATTTAGTTTGACAGTTTTTCCGATAGATAGAGCATCACAATAAAACATAGATCATCATAATAAAAACATAGAGCATCATAATAAAACATATAGCAACCCCATAAAACACGCCCTACCCTGGCTATTCTATAATTCACTGGCTAGCCATTTCTTTGTGGCACGTCTAAAGCTTCCCCCCTCTTCAATGTTTTTCAGCCCAACTTTACACACTGACGTCTCCCTGACAGATAATCTTGGAACCAATCACATGCATTTCTATCCAAACCGATAGTAGCTAATATTTTTAAGAGTAAATGGTGATCGACTGTATCAAAAGCTTTTGACATATCAATAAAGAGGGCAACACAGTGTTTCTTCTCGTCTGAAGCTGATTATCTCATAAGTAACTAAAGAGATGGCTGATAATGTGCTATGAGGGGCGACAGTGGCTCGATTCCTGCTCCTCCCGGGCATCGGGTTTGAAGTGTCCTTGAGCAAGACACTTAACCCATGCTTGCTCCCGATTGCAGGTGCAGGTTAGCACCCTTTTCCTATCTGCAGCAACCATAAAACCCTCCACTGACCCCTCCTCTCTCCCTCTGTTCTGGGACCAGGGGGATATTTATCATCTGAAAGACAGAACACACCTCCTCCCCTCCTTATAAGGCCTGGGGGGGGGGTGGGGGGGGCAGACATCTGGGCCAATCACTGAAGGGTAAAAAATACAATAAAATAAACACAAAGGCAGAAGCTCAAAGTCGAGCTCAAATTCGTCAAAAGTCTAGTTCCACTTCAGTTAGAACTTCCTGGAGTCCTGCTGTTGTCATGGCAACACTCAGCCGATGTTTGAGTCCTTCATCGGAGCCGTGAGAGCCGAGTCTCACTGTGAGGCGTCACAAGCTCACTGCCGAACCCTACAGTGACATCATCACTGGTCATTAGCCCGTCAGTCTCCGTAAGAGTCTCTGCTGTGATACAGAACAGTTTGAGTGTGTTTACATGCACACAGTATTCCAGACACTAGCTGATATATTAGCTAATATTGGCCTACCATGAGAACGGGAGCACAGAGGACCAGTGGCGTCGCGTGGGTAAAATAACAGGGGAGGCCAAAAAAAATTTATTAAAAAAAAAATTATTCAATATTTTTATTAATATCTTTTTTTTTTTTTTTTTTTTTTTTTAAGTCAAGCAGTCACCATGTACACTACAGTATGGCTCGGCGGCCAGTCAAACGTTATTTTTATTTATTTAACAGATTGCAGAATGGGTACAATACAGTACGGCTCAATACACATTTACGATGAATTGAAAATGGGGGACCCTGATGTAAACAAGACGAAAGTCTTTCTCTGGTCTGCATCCCCTTAACAATTGTATGTATTGAGCTGTACTGTACTGTACCCATTCTGCAATCTGTTAATAAAGTTTTCATTCATTCACACACAATTGTATAAGGGGATGCAGACCAGAGAAAGACGTTTGTCTTGTTTACATCAGGGTCATTAATACTGCTGGAGCATTGGTTAATTTTTGGTCCGATTTTTCCTTGCGCGATTTTGCGCGCCGCGTGGGAGCAAATTCGAGACACATATTCGGTTGCAAAAAGGTGTCCCACGGTCTCCTCTATGGCCGTGAATATTTTCACGCGGATCGGAATCACGGCGCGCCCGTGGGACACTTTTCCGTTTCGGCGAGTTTATTCCACGCTTTCTGTTTTCCTTTTCTAAGCATTTTAGGGGCTACATGTGAATCAGTAAAAGTTGCGGGACGCCCAGATGTTTCCACGATAGAAAGCTCGTGTGGATCCCATAATAGGCTCACTTAATACAGCGTTTTTAAAATCACGCGACATTTTCAGGGTCGCGAGCCGACCTTTTCCCCTCGTTTTCGATGATGGAAGTGATTTAGGAAAAGCTTCGGCACGCCGAGAGGTCCCCGTGGATTTAATCTCGCGAGGATCGGGGCAATATTCGGCCCGTGGGAACAGTTACGGGTTAATACAATGTTCAGAGTGCAGAGGGGAAAATATGGCACCTGCCCCGCCTCCAGGTGGAATATTATGCTGAACGTCTTCCTCCCAGCTCCGTTTTAAACTTTTAGGGTGTGGCCAGTGGCAGTCAGCTCGAATCTGATTGGCTAGGATCGGATTTGGAGTTTGGACTCACTCTATAATGCTGGAAGCCTGGAGAAAGAGACCTACCCACTGCTTCTCTCCTATACTAGCTGCAGTAGTGAGCACAGTCTGACAGTGTGTTAGAGGGAGTGAGAAGGAGAAGAGGGAGACATTAAAAAAAAAAAAAACACAGATGCACAGATGAAAATGAATGTAAACTATATTAAAAAAAAATTATATATTGATATGAAATTTATAGGGAGGCATGGCTTCCGTTGGCTTCCACAAGGATTCGCCACTGCAGAGGACCCCATCTCCTCAGCGCTGCATTCCGCCCTCTCTCACCAGGATGGCATGTGGATAGGTGTGAGTGTGTGTGTGTGTGTTGGCGTCAGTGTGTGTGTGTGTGTGTGTGTGTGTTGGCGTCAGTGTGTGTGTGTTCGATGTGATGTCCGGCGTGCGTGTGTGTGTTGGAGTGTGTGTGTGTGTGTGTGTGTGTCAGTGTGTGTGTGTGTGTGTGTGTGTGTGTTCGATGTGATGTCCGGCGTGTTGGAGTGTGTGCGTGTGTGTGTGTGTGTGTGTGTGTGTGCGTGTGTGTGTGTGTGTGTGTGTGTGTGTGTGTGTGTGTGTTCGATGTGATGTCCGGCGTGTTGGTGTGTGTGTGTGTGTGTGTGTGTGTGTGTGTGTGTGTGTGTGTATGTGTGTGTGTGTGTTCGATGTGATGTCCGGTGTGCGTGTGTGTTGGCGTCAGTGTGTGTGTGTGTGTGTGTGTGTGTGTGTGTGTGTGTGTGTGTGTGTGTGTGTGTGTGTGTGTGTGTGTGTGTGTGTGTGTGTGTGTGTGTGTGTGTGTGTGTGTGTGTGTGTGTGTGTGTGTGTTGGAGTGTGTTTGCAGCATCAGAAGGCGTCCTGCCCCTCAGCTGCAGTCGGCCGGCTCCGGAGGTTAAGCTGCTTGTAGGAGGCAGATCTCGATGCAGTGGCAGCGCTGGTCGTCAGGGTAACCAGATGTCAGCTGCGGCTTGTCCAGGAAGCCTTGCGTCTCGACGCAGAAGCCCTTCTGAAAGTCGCGGTCCTTCAGACCCGCCCCCAGCAGGCTGGGCGCACTCCCTCGTGGGGAGGAGTCAAGGGAGGCGTTTAGGGAGGGGCGGAGTGGCTGCGACTGCAAGCCATATCCAGCAAACCAGCCAATGGAGTTTCAGAGGCTATAAAAGTACAGAAAGTATAAAGTGAGTGCATGCATAGCTCCCGTTAAACCTAACCAATAAAATGTAATATGTCTCGGAATTTTTTTATAAACATATTTATTGAATGAACACAGTACAAATGCAACGGTTACTTACAATACAAAGGCGCTTATTATATGTCCTTTTATCGCGCTGTAGACAGCGTGACAACTGTAGACAACAGTTACAATGTTACTACTAAACATAAACACACCATCACCACCACTAATATCTTTGAGATTTTAATTTTTTTTCATTAGAACTGAATGTATCGAGTTAAATAACACATTTTAAATTTCAATTATTAAAATAAACTGTACATTAAATGATAAAACTATAAACAATATAATTAACATTAACAAAATAATGTGTGCATTTTGTGTCAGTATATCAGTTATGCATTTGTCTTCCAAATTTAACCCGACATGTATTTGCATGTTAAGTGCAGTCAATTTGAATTGATCAGAGCCAAATTAATTGCAATGTGTTTCAATATTTTCCCTGTTAATGTTTTTACACTCCCATAAATAGTGCAGTTTTACACCTACAGGCATCTATTGTGTTATTGGGAGCCATATTCAACCAGACAGACAACATTTGTGATCATTAACCACTTCCTTAACAGATCGGCTTGGGAACATTCACTTCTGTTTCAACAATGAAATGGGACCCTTTGAGCAGCCTTAAAATAGGACACGCCTTGACTTCCTTGCTGCAAAATCATCAATAATGTCATCATATCAAAGCTTGCTAGACACATCTCTGTTAATACTCATCATAGCCAGGCCATTGAGACGTTCCATTGTAGACCTCAAGTATGTTTTAATGAGCTTCAATTTTGAGAAGCTCCTCTCTGCAGAAGCTACAGTCACTGGAGAAGTGGCAGCAATTCTGAGGGCCACCCACATATTTGGGTAAATTTCTTTCAGTTTATTCTCTGGATAAAAGTTCCAGGGTGGTCATGTTGGCCTTAGGAAAATCTGGAAAATTTTGCCTTTCCAATGCAAGTTCTTTTCCATCCAGGTCTGACTGGCCATTGCAGGTGAGGGAGTTACTTAGTGCTGCACACGGCTGTTATATTATCGTATAGCTTACGCTCTGCACTCTAGTGGAACATATAACGTTAACGTGGAACATAGAACGTATAAACAATATAGTAGTGAAAATGGGAAGAGGGATTTCTGTTGTTAAAAGATGTGCTCATTTGTTACCACTAAATTCTATCAAACAGGTAATTCAAGCTCTGGTTTTGTCAAATCTTGACTATTGTCCTGCAGTATGGTCGAATGTAACGACGAATAAACTGAAAGAATTACAAATGGTACAAAACAAAGCAGCACGTATAGCGCTTCGCTGTGAGTACAGAACTAATGTTGCAGCGATGCACAGTTGTTTAACTTGGTTACTTGTCAAACATAAATTACTCTGCTCACTCCTTGTATTCACTAGGAATATTCTTGTTACAAAGATCCCCTCAATTTTATATAACAATTTATCTATAAGTCTTGACAGACACAACCATTCCACCAGACATGCTTCTGCACGAGGTTTTACACTTCCAAAAGTGAGGTCGAATGCAATGAAGCGAACAGTCATGTTCCGTGGTATGCAGGAATGGAACTCTCTTCCCAGACATGTTAAGCAGGAGAGTTTCAAGTTCAAGTTTCTTTAATAGTTGTCATACAGAAGTACAGAATACTTTCATACAAAATGCTTCTTACTGTTACGCTCCAGAGACTGTGCTAGACAAGATAGTATCAAATAACATAGTATAGCATGTAATTTAGAAGAAGAAAATGAGGTCACAGTGTTCGGTATAGACATATGTACAATGTTCTGAGTTACCATATAATATACAATACTATGCAGTGTACTAATGTACAGTACTATATAGTGCAAAGCGGAAATGGGATGAGGTACAATTTAGGTACAATTTACAGTAAGGTGTACGAGTTGTAGTGCAATAGTAAATGTCGTTTCAAAATCGTGGTAAAACAACATTTTCAACCAAAGAAATTGACATTCCCTAATAGATTGTGTGTACGTAAATGAAAATGTATGTGTCTGATAAAGGGATAGGTATATATGGATGAAAAGGCATGTGTCTGATAGGGATATATTATTAAAATATTGTATAATTGGCTGATATGAACATAGATAATGTATGTAAAAGCTAAATAGTATATTATGCTGTATTGTATTATGAATGAATTATGAGTAGGTATTATTGTATTGTATTATGAATTCATAAGGCGTATATGTTGTTATATTGTATTATGAATTTGATTAGGGTTTTTATTGTTGTTTTAATTGTCTGTATGACATGTAAATGTTGTGAGTGTATAAGTCTGTAACTGTATTTTATGTGTTATGGACCCCAGGAAGAATAGCCCCAGCACTGCTGTGGCTAATGGGGATCCAAATAAACTTAAACTTAAATCCCTTTATCCAATCTAACACTCAATAATTTTTCTCCACATGTACACACCCATCCGCCTGGCCACACCCACATCCGCTCCTCTACATAAGCGGGGTCGTGGCCATACTAACAGCTCCTTCCCTATTTTCACCACCATAAAAGTGACTGTATACACCACTTTGAGTTTAGTGCCGAAATAGTTGTTGGAAAAGGACCTACGTTGACATTGTATCTTTGTTTTTCTCTCTCTCACAATTTGACGAGAAAAACGAAGAGATAATGTTTGCACCGTCGGAGGGTCTAGACCAGGGGTGCCCAACCGTTTTTGAACCAAGATCTACTTTTTAATTTACCACCTAGCCGAGAGCTACCAGCCAAAATTGTATATTGTAAGCCATCATTTGAGGCTTTATAAAAGCAGCATAATGAACACAAATCTGTCAGTGCCGAGTCCGACCTCATCTTAAATAACAAACAGCATTGCATGTTGTAGTTAACAAGGAGAGGCAGAGTTGATTTTCCAAAAAAAAAAAAAAAAAAAAATAAATTATAATCAAATTTTATTAATCGAGATCTACTTGAAATCAGCCCGCGATCTACCTGTCGATCGCGATCGACTGGTTGGGCACCACTGGTCTAGACGCTCGCAACGTCACCCTTCACCAGCGCTTCACTATCGCCGCGTCCTCCGTGCGTCATGGGGCGTCTCTGGCTCCGCGGTCGTGGCAGCCAGATGCGCCTGGGCGGCGCCCGGTGGTGAGTGGTGTGAGATGACTCTTCGCCTCGGCTCGCTCTCGTCGTAAGGCGGCGAGCAGCAGGGGCGAACGGCCTGGCTTTAGTGTTGCGCTGGAGCCGGACGAGAGTTCTCTTGCCTCTTCTCCATTTCCGATGGAGACTGAGGATTACATGGAGGGGGCGAGAGCTCTCTTGTTCGAAGCCCCAGTAGAGACGTATCACTCTCCCCCTCGGGGAGTGGCAGGGAGTGTTGCGTCTCCTTGGGGTCCCTTGTACTCCAGGGTTGGGTTAGAACCTCCGACCCCGAGACAAGATGCCCAGCTATCTGCCGCGTCGGACGTTGGTGTACGTGAGGGACGCGAGTGACGTGGAGGGAGGTACGCAAGGGGAGTTGCTTGCCTTGTTCCCCGAGCTCATGGCGGCCGCCACAGCCGCTAATGGCGTGGCATTGCCGCAGCCACTGCCAGCACCTGTTCCTGATGACATGATAGGTCATCTCTGGCAACGTCGTCCTGTGAGAGAGATGGGCGTTGTCTGCCCATTCTTCCCAGCAATGGAGGCCTACGTGACACAGGGACAGGTAATCTCCCGCATTGTTGGCCTTACCCCCGCCTACGTGCCAGTCACGCGGGTGGTGGGTTTGGTACAGGGGCTAAAGGACGGGGTGCCTCGACTTGATAGCGCGATGGCATCCATACTTTGTCCCGAAATGGTGTGGGAGCCGTTAAGAAAGCCGGTTCCCCAGGGGAAATCGGCTAGGCAGTTGGCTAATTGGAGTGACCAGGTGTACATCGCCGCGACTCAGAGCCTAGCTGCTACCTCCAACATCGCGCAGCTAGCGCGCTACTTGTCGGGGCTGATGGCAGGCGGGTCGGTATTGGATGACCATCAACGATACCTTCACGCCCAGGCGGCTGGAGCCATCCTTCACCTAACCCAGCTGCAGGCGATAGCCGCCAGGAAGGAGCGCGCCCTGGCCACTCTCTCCCAGCGCCATCTTTGGCTGGAGCAGGCGCGGGTGCCAGAACAGAGGAGGATTCCACTGCTCACGGCCCCCCTCTCCGATGCTGGGCTATTCGGGTCGGCCATGCAGCAGATGACGGCAGCCTGCAGGGAGATGGGGGAGGAGCGCTCCGTGCTCCAGCCCCATTTCCCCCGACCTGATGCCACCGGTGATGTCCGGAAGAAACAACGCCGGCAGAGGAACGCGACCGTTGCCTCTGCCACCACCGCCGCCGCTGCTGGACCTTCGGCGAAGAAGGCCAGGAGTGGAGGGAGTGCCTCGTCCGCTGCAGCCAGCCGCGCCATGCCCGGAGGGAACGGTAGGGATCGTCGTGACCAGGCTCCCCAGAACCTGTGTTTGCTTAGGGAGTAGGACAGTTTTCTTGAAAATTGTTTTTCTGGTCGCTATACATGTGTGCTTAGCAAGGCCTGTGGCTAGCACTCGGTCGAAAGACTTGTCTTCCCTCATCATGAAGAAGACGGTGTTCTTCTTGCAGTAGTAAGAGTGAACTTTACCTTTTTTATCTGAGGGGGTTGTGTGTATTCTGTTACGTTTGGGAAACATGGCATTGAGTCCACAACTAGGTTAGAGTGTTAGCCTGCAGAAGTAATCACATATCGGTGCTGGCGGGACAAAACCTCATAACTCCAAAAACCCAACTTTTCAGCAGATGAAAAAAACTAACACAGATTTGAGGGCAAATAGAGTTACGAGGTTTAGACAGATGATTGGTTTAATGCTTTCCCATTGTGTAGACTTTGTAAAACCACACACACATGGAGGATGATCTACTAGTTGTTAAAAAATATATAAAAAAAAAATAAAAAAATATGGAGTTATACGGTTTTGTCCCGCCAGCAGCGATATGTAGCTTGTACCGAGGTCTTTGACCCTCTCTTTAACGTCTGTTGTTTTCTCTTTACTTGGTGAAGTATGAAACGAGTTTTATCGTATGTGGCTGGCGTGCAATGGTTGAGCTTATCCTAGAGGATATACGCTTTTTTATGTAGCATGCTAGATAACTGGTATCATGCGCTGCTTGTTATTTTCATCGTATCCGGGGGGTATGGGGTCATGGGGGGTGAACTGATAAACCCCTCCCCCCTTTTTACTGATTGGCCAGGGGGTTGGACCTCCTGTTCTTCGGTCTTCCTGTCACGCTGTCGGGTCAGCACGTCACAAGGTGGGGAAAGGGGGGGGGGGGGGAGTTCCCTGGTCCCACGCCATATTTGGGCAGGTGGCTCACGGAATTTCGACGAAATGTATTTATTGTGGACCACTGTCATTGTCAAGATTGAGTGATGCGGTGCGTTGGAAACTGTTGTTTTCTGCTCTGCTCTCTATTTGCATATGTGTTGAGCTTTTGGTCACGTAGCTCAATGTTTACATATATCTTTTTAATTAGTACTCATGTGGGAGGTCTCTCTGGGGGTTCCCTGTCTCCTCTCTTTTATACAGAGCGTGTTGACAGGGTTTTTTCCCTCAGACGCGTCATATGGGACCCATAGCTGTGTCTTTTGGCCAGCTTCCTGCCGCTCGTCCCAGGCGGCGTGGAGGGAACGTTATCTTGTTTCTTGTTAGAATTACCATTGATGTGTTTTTGGGTCTCGACGTGTACATAGCGATGGCCCTGGGTGCTTTCAGTGTGGAACCACGCATGGGCTGGCGCGCCTTGGTTGCTCATTTGTAAAAACGGTGTTTTTTTATACGAGCGACTGAGATGGAGATTTGATCTCTTCCGAGCGCCAGTGTACTAGGTTAGTCTCGACGACTCATGCTCATCTCTGGGGGGATATGACGGAGTAGATCAAAGCATTGGCGGAGGGGTCTCACGCCCATGGGGTGGGCCACCGGGTACGGTGCGTTCGTGTTCTGACCGTCTTGGTGGCGCCCTCTGTGATGTTTTAGATCGACACGCGTACCTACCCCCCTCTTAGGACTGGGGATGGTGGCGTGACTAGGACACGGGACTGGTTCTGGTCGCGCCGGACCAGGTCAGTTAACCTGTTGTCCGCCGGGGCGCAGATCTGCTGTTCTGGTACCCTGAAGGACTTTGTGCTTTTTTGGGGGGAAAATGCCGGGTTGGCCCGGGCGTCGTGGGGATTGATGTTATGGATGTGTGTGTCGTAGGTATGTCACTACGAGTTATCCTTCGCAGTGTGCTTGGTCCATATTGTGTTGTACCTTGCACTGTGCTACGGGGCCTGGTCCTTCTCCATTCATTTTCGCCCCTCCCTGCTGGGCAGGGCTGGGAGGGGGCTGTCGAGGAGGTTTTCTATTGAACCCCTCTGGCATCCCTGTGTACGTCCCGGTCCGCCGGGCCCAGGTCTGGACTCGTTCTCGTCGACCTGTTGGCCTGGGTTAACCCCTTCTTGAAAACGGAAACACTTGTACTGCGTGTATAGCCAGTGTATACGCGCAGTTGTGTTTCAGAGTTTTTTTCTTGGGTGGTTAAGGGAACAACCGCATCCTGTTAAACTAAACATAGGGGGGTGGTTGGTTCCTCCTCCACGCTCCGCTGCTACGGCCTTGCCACAGGGTTGGGTTCTTGACCTTTGACCCTGTGATGTTAGGGGCTGTAACAGGGTTTTTTCCCTTCCCGTTCGTTCCCTAGTGGCATGTGGGATGCGCGCCTGAGTGGTCGCGGGTCCTTCTGTGTGAAGGTAAGTCCCACGATCTGCTCACCCTGTGCGATGAGGTGCTAAACCCTCTTCGCACAGTCAGATCCGATTCCCTCCCGTCCCCCTCTAGGGGGGTCCGGGGGCTCGGGTCCTCCCCGGTTCTGAAGGTTGTGGGGGGCCTCAGCGGGTACATTTGTCAAACTTCCGCTCTGCTCAGCTCCTGTGTTCCACTAGAGTGCAGAGCGTAAGCTATACGATAATATAACATACGGTTATCCTATAACCATAGCTATATGAGTATAGCGAGCGCTCTGCACTGACTCACTGAGGACCCCGTGGTCTTCACCTTCGGTGGTGAAAGACTTGGGAAGGAGCTGTTAGTATGGCCACGACCCCGCTTATGTAGAGGAGCGGATGTGGGTGTGGCCAGGCGGATGGATGTGTACATGTGGAGAAGAATTATTCTGTGTTAGATTGGATAAAGGGATAGTTCCACTAGAGTGCAGAGCGCTCGTTATACTCATATAACTATGGTTATAGGATAACCGTATGTTTCTGCTCCTCAGTGGAACGATTAGGGAAGTTGATAAGCAACCCAAACTTGCTCTCAACTTCACTTAAGGTCTGAAATCGCTCAGGCAGTGATCCAATGGAGACATCCACAACCTGGTTGAAGAAGTGCTTCTTCAATCCGGTGCTTCTGTAGCTGATCTAGATGCTTCATATCTGATACCAGCCTGATATCTGATACTAGCCTTGTACCAGCCTGATATCTGATACTAGCCTTGTACCAGCCTGATATCTGATACTAGCCTTGTACCAGCCTGATATCTGATACTAGCCTCTATGCCTGTACGTCACACAGCCTGAAACACACTGCTACACAGAGCTGACTGTACATTACACAGCCTGAAACACACTCCTACACAGAGCTGCCTCTACGCCTGTACGTCACATAGCCTGAAACACACTCCTACACAGAGCTGCCTCTACGCCTGTACGTCACACAGCCTGAAACACACTCCTACACAGAGCTGCCTCTACGCCTGTACGTCACACAGCCTGAAACACACTCCTACACAGAGCTGCCTCTACGCCTGTACGTCACACAGCCTGAAACAGACTGGTGATGTTAAGATTCACAGATTCGCATCGGTGCACCGGCATAAACTTTCATGATGCGAGTGCACCGGTGGAATAAGTGCGCATCGGCTAGAATTCAGGTTGAACTCGCGATGCATCTGTTGTTAGCGTCTTTGCATCGGTCAAAACCGATTAATTCATATAATTTCGTCTCATCCACTTCTGTCAGCAGTGCACTGCACAGTCACAGCAGATACTATCTTTGCTTCGCTACTACAGAAGGCGAGGCGTCACAGTTATCAACAAACAGTGGAAGTCGAGGAGGAGACATGAATTGAATTGATCAACTGGCTAACGTTAGTAGCTGCTGGCTAACGTTAGCCAGTTAGCCGTTCAGCTAACGATAAACTACAGTATCTAACTAACTAACGTGACTCTGCAACACCAGTTCCACTAGTGAGGTATATTGACAACGCTTGACAACAGGTTTTTTTTTTGCGCCCCCTCCAGCCATTGGCGCCCTAGGCGATCGCCTAGCTCGCCTATGCATAGAAATGGCCCTGCACCTGCGTATTGTACTAAATGCCAGACAGTTGTTGGAGCAGGAGAAAAAGGCTACAGTCCAGTGTGTAATTTACGAGAGAGCACAGGTCGGTTCTTTATAAACGGGCGTTTATTATCTTGGGATCATCATCACAACTCCTCATCCCTCTCACGCCATGAGAACTATATTTATTGAATGAACACAGTACAAATGCAACGGTTACACAAAGGTGCTTATTATATGTCCTTTTATCGTGCTGTATAGACAGCGTGAGCCCACGCACCTCTCTGTCTGGCTTGTGCACGCGACAAATACCTCCTGCGCATACAGGAGACAAACAGCGTCTAACCTGACTGCATAAACGCAACGTTCAGAAAAGTGAAATGAAACTAAATCGTTTTGTCTCTAATGTAACCGCAGCCTTAGTCTCTGACTGGTTGGCCACCCCTGGCTTAGATAATGGAGAGGTTCTAGAAGGGTTGTTACTTTCTGGCCAAGCATAATTTCTTATCCATAGTATTCCATTTTGTCGGCATGTGATTGTAATGAATCTAATTGACTTATCTCAAACCCTGCCCTCTTTTTGTCAGAGGGAAGCGGCCGTGATTGGAGGATCAAGAAATTGGAGGATCAAGAAATCAAGAGGGGGGGGGCTTGAGGTAGGTCAATCGAATAGTCAGCCATTCCAGAGCTGAGTGGATGAACCTGTATGAACCCTGATGAGGTTCAGACCTGATAGTTTATCCACTACAGTCAGTCAGTCAGTCAGTCAGTACCTTTGGACAGAGCTGGGCCTGTCCACAGCCTGGCCACAACAAGCCACTAGAACTTAGGCTGTAGATAAAAAGTTATTATAGACTGGTTGTCAACTTGAAACCATCTATACATGAAAAATTATTTACATTTTAAACATATTATGGATTGAATACATTTAACTTTCAGTCACATGTTGAATTATGCAACAGCTAAATGTTTTAAATGTATGTTGAAGTGGAAAATATATTTAATTTACATATTGTGTTTGAAGTGTTTGCTTTCTTAGCCCTCACGAATTTAACCAAAATAGACCTGTTCGGGATTGAGTCTTTAATATATACTGTATACACTTGAAATATCTCTTGTTAGTCTACATCTGTACATTAGTATAATAACGATTCAATTCAAATGTCAGGTGTTTTTAATTTAACTCTTGTTAAGAACTGAAAACAGAGGCTTTACATTATCTTACTCCATGCGTGCGTGCGTGCGTGCGTGCGTGCGTGCGTGCGTGCGTGTGTGTGTGTGTGTGAGATACACATTGGGTCTCATTCCCGAACGGATTTACGACAAGAAATTAGCTCTCAGGCAGATTTCAGCCAATTTAAGACATATTAGGGCTGAAAGAGAGATTCCCCAAATGTCCCTGAGATTGGATTCGGCCGTGGCTGAGAGCAGAATTTAAGAGTGCTGAGGAGCACACTTATGATTGATTGATTGATTGAAAATTGTATTAACTTGACAGACTGTGTTCTCCATGTTCTTAATGGCTTTATTTGGGAGGAATCATAGTGATTTAGATTTTGTTTAGTTATTTATTTTGTTTGTATTCATTTACATGTTCGAAATAAAGATTTCAAATCAAATCAAATCAAATATGACAATATTTGTACGATAAGAAATTACGCGGATGTCGGAAAAATAAATAATATGGATTCATCTGATCACAAGGCAGCTGGATTAACCATATCTGAACCAGTTATTTTGGATGGACAGATATTCAAACACAAGTATGCAATTATTGTGAAATGATTGAAAATAATAATTATTTAATGCCTTCTGTGGAATTTGTATTTCTTATTTGTTACATATCTGTTTTATTGATTAATTATACATTTGAAAGCATGCCGGTTATAGCCAACATGCAATATATGGGACAGACATTTGTTTGATATAGCTATAACTTGCATTCCTTCAAATATATCATTAATCAATCAAACAGATATTGAAATACACTATGTAGCCTACTACACCAACACTGCAAATGACAGTGGATGAATAAATAAATAAGAACTAAAGCTAATCGAGTGGAAATAGACTGCATTAATATTCCATAAGTCTTGTGTGCACCAGTATTGCCTATGTGTCTAATGAATGAACAGTAGGCTTATATTATTCTAGTTACTTGTTTCATTAGGATTTAGTAGATACTATATATATGCTCTGCCTTATACAGTAAGTACAGTACACATATTAAGGCTGCCAGAGTTGGGCAGCGGACTGGTGGACTGTACTATGGCGCAGTATCTGCGATCTCCTAATAAAACAAGTAATTAGAATAATATAAGCCTACTGCGTTCATTCATTACGCACGTAGACTAAACAGTACTGCGAGCGTGTGTGTGTGTGTGTGTGTGTGTAGGGGGGGGGTATGCGCACTGCGGCAGGTGGTCACGAGTAGTAGCCTGTATTCTGTATAATGATGACAATACATTAATCTAATCTCATTTTGATCGGTAACAAAGCGCTTCCGCCACCATTTTCACACAGCTGCATCATTAGTTGCATTTAACGAGCTGAACAGGTGTCTAAACTTTAGACTTTTCTCGATTTCATTTGCACACGGCACAGAGCCTGCCTTATAAGGAGCTCTGGAGGCGTTGTTTTGTATGCAAATGACCTAGACGGCAACACGCGTTCATGTTTCAGAGCGGTGACATTCCTCATCGCGGGCATCTCAGCTGTGATAGTTTGAGCCACTTAAGACATCTTCGCCACGCGTTGGGGCATCACAGTGAACTTGTCGTCGATTCTTCCAAGAGAACTCTTTGGAAAATATTGGGGAATGAGACCCATTGACTGTGAAAGGATAAATACCTGAGTGCTGGTGTTGGGGGCTGACGTCCACCTCCTCCAGAGGGTAGGGTGTGCTAGCGGCCCTTACAAGCTGGAACATGTAGCTGTCGTTGGGTAGAGAGTGCATACTGGATACGGACATCTTCCTGGGAGACAGTAGGTCCTGATCACCGCTCTGCACCACCACCTCCTCGTCCTGTAGGGGGAGACAAAGATCACAATGTGGCATCATTGCCGGGGACCGTAGCATGTAGGCAGGTACAGTACTACTACAATACTACTGCAGCCAGGGTTCCTACTGAAATATATTACTCAAGTAGAAGTACTCCCAGCACCGTACTGGCAGCACCGCTCCAACATCTTTTCAACCTCTCCCTGAGGCTGGAGAGGGTGCCCCAGCTCTGGAAGACCTCCTGCATTGTCCCGGTGCCCAAGAAGGGACAACCCAGCACCCTCAACGACTACAGGCCAGTCGCTCTGACGTCACACGTCATGAAGACGTTTGAGAGACTGGTCCTGCAACACCTCAAGCCCCTGGTGCGTGACTCCCTCGACCCCCTGCAGTTTGCATACCAGGCAAACATCGGGGTGGAGGACGCCATCATCTACATGCTCCACAGAGCATACACGCACCTGGAGAAGCCGCGCAGCTCAGGATTATGTTCTTTGATTTCTCCAGCGCCTTCAACACCATCCAGCCATCACTGCTAGCGGAGAAGCTCTCCGCGATGCAGCTGGAGCACGGCTTGGTGGCCTGGATCAAGGACTACCTCACTGAGAGGCCGTAGTACATCAGACTAAAGGACAGTCAGTCTGACGTACTGGTGAGCAATACCGGCGCCCCCCAAGGAACTGTGCTGTCACGCTTCCTCTTCACCCTCTACACCTCAGACTTCTGCCGCAACTCAAGCGGGTGCCACCTGCAGAAGTTCTCAGACGACTCCTCCATCGTAAGCTACATCACCGACGATGATGAGGAGGAGTACAGAGCCCTGGTGGAGAGCTTTGTGGGGTGGAGCGACAGCAACCACCTCCAACTCAACACCAGTAAGACCAAGGAGCTGGTGGTGGACTTCCGGAGGGGCAAGAAGAGGCCCCCCCCGATTCCCATCACCATCCGAGGGGTGGAGGTGGAGGTGGTGGACTCATATAAGTTCCTTGGGGTACACCTGAACAATAAACTGGACTGGTCGGATAACACAGAGGCCCTCTACAGGAAGGGACAGAGCAGGCTGTTCTTCCTGAGGAGACTCAGGTCCTTCAACGTGTGCAACAGACTGCTGCAGTCATTTTACCAGTCTGTAGTGGCCAGCGTCCTCTTCTATGCTGTGGCATGCTGGGGAGGCTACATCAACTCAAGGGACACCAACAAGCTCAACAAGCTGGTGAGGAAGGCTAGCTCCGTGGTGGGAGTTGAGCTACCTAGACTAGAGGTGATGGCAGAGAGGGGGATGATAAGGAAGCTGGCTGCCATCATGGAGAACCCCTACCACCCCCTCTACGACGAGCTAGTCAAGATGAGAAGCTGGTTCAGCCACAGACTCATACCCCCCGACACTCAACTAACCGCCTTGGACAGTCCTTCATACCAGCGGCCATCAGGCTCCACAACAGTGGGCAGCGACTAGCATCCTCCAGGCTCCACAACAGGGGGCAGCGATTATCGGATCTTCCTGAAATCAACGCTAGATCATAATTATTATCCTTCCTTGTGCACGCATGACATTTTATTTAGACCGGCGTGCCCCCCACCCCCCCCCCCCCCTCCTCCTACCCAACGGCAAACAGCCACACATACAGACACAGAGACAGCGTCGATCGGCATAGAAATAAATATCCGATCAATGCAAGCTTTTATATATAATGTCCTTACCTGGTCTCTGATGTAATGCAAAAAAAAGAATCCAAATATCTGATCGCCATTCCAGTTATCCACAGCGATCCTGTCTCCGACGTTGTTAGGCATTGCACTTCAACGGCCGGGCGGGGTCAGTAGTCAAAACCATCCCTACAAGCGTGTGTTTTGCCTGAGTGTTTAGGACACTCCTCCCCATGCCGCAGCTCGGTAGAGAAAAGAAACCAACCCGTTTCTAACGGGGTGCATTACTGGCCGAAGGCGTTAGAGGGCGGTATAAGACCATCTGTCAGCTAAGACACATTCAGTACAGCATGCACAAGGTGCCCCGCTGAATTATGAATGGCAATAGCGAATAAAATAAATACTGTGAGAAAAACGTAGATCTACGTTTCCGGCACTCAACGATCGGGCGACAGAAACGTAGTTCTACGTTTTCGGCAAACAATGTGTTAACGCTCTCCGACGAGCAGAAGCCTAGGACCGTGTGCATGTACCTTTATATGTGTGTGTGTGTGTGCGTGTGTGCGTGCGTGCGTGCGTGTGTGTTTGCACCTTGTCGCTCTCCTCCAGGTGCTTCATAAGCATGGCCACCACCACGTTGACCAGCACTAACTGAGCTATGAGTACGAAGGTCACAAAGTAGAGAGGAGACACCAGAGGAAGGTACCATAGACAGTTAGCTGAGTCTGCCGGTGGTGGAGGACACTCACGTAGTGTATCCTGAAGAGAGAGAGAGAGGGGGGTGAGAAGAGAGAGAGAGAGAGAGAGAGAGAGAGAGAGAGAGAGAGAGAGAGAGAGAGAGAGAGAGAGAGAGAGAGAGAGAGAGAGAGAGAGAGAGAGAGAGAGAGAGAGAGAGAGAGAGAGAGAGAGAGAGAGAGAGAGAAAGAGAGAGGGGGGAGAGAGAGAGACGAGGATGAAGAGTTTATAATAAAAGTATTTAAGTGAAATACGGTACTGCTTTGTTGACTTAATTTCAATTTGAGAGAGAGAGAGAGAGAGAGAGAGAGAGAGAGAGAGAGAGAGAGAGAGAGAGAGAGAGAGAGAGAGAAAATGGCATGGAAGGAGAAAGAGGAAAGTAGAGCAGTGATAAAGAGACAGCGAGGGAGGGAGAGACGTAGGAGGAAGGAGAGAGAGGAGAGATTGTGTCAGTGAGGAGGCAATGTGTGTGTGTTGTGTACCTTCATGATTGCATTCCAGTTGTCACCAGTAAACACTTGAAACATGGTGAACAAGGCCATTCCAAAGTGTTCAAACGTAGCATGGTGGGCACGCAGTCCCTCACATGGGTCGTCGTCTGTACACACTGTAACACACACACACACACACACACACACACACACACACACACACACACACACACACACACACACACACACACACACACACACACACACACACACACACACACACACACACACACACACACACACACACACACACACACACACACACACACACACACACACACACACACACACATAGTAAAGTGTTAATCCTGAAGGTTGTCTGTTTGGTGGGTTTGGCGACACCAGTGGCGACTGGTGGTAACTGCAGCTCCACTGCCACCACTTGTCTTGCCAACTTTTATTTATTTATAAAGAAAAGTATTATAATTATAATATTTGTGTACAGGGTGCAAGTTCCCTACACCAGCAGAAAGCTGGGACCCTGTTACACCCCTTCCTGACAGGCAGCGACGCGAGCGAGCGTGATTGCGAAAATGATTAAAATGTATTAGTTTCAATCAGACTATCCTGACCTGCCGCGAGCGACAGCGAACTGAGCGGCAATGTCGTTCCCCCCTCAAATATTCGCTCGCTGAGTCCCGCCCCTAAACACACAGACACACTCGGACACGCGCCGCGTCATATCAGGACAGTGTCGCGCACGATTTCGTCTCCAGTTCGCTCGCTCACTGCCTGTCAGGAACCGGTGTAAGGAATCCTTAGAGATTCAGCTCAAAACTGTATGTCAACATTTTCTGCCTATTTATTAATATGTGATACACATTATGTTTTGAATTTCACCTATTCAAATTAAAAACATTTTGTGTAGAGGGGCTAGAGACATTATAATAAATGTACCCATAATGATAAAACCATGTCTAACAAGTTGCTCCAGCAATTTCTGAATGAATGCCATTACTTACTCAGTTTTGGTGCAAAATCAAACAATTTTGACCACTACAGTATTGACAGTTAGGGATTGGATCATGAGCAGGTTTTTTCCTGAAAATGGTCCCACTTATTGTCAATGCACCTAGGCAGACCATAACTCTCCTGAATGGTCTAGGTCTCTAGTGTCTGGTTGTAAAGTTTCATAAGTTTGTATTAATAAACTTAATGGTCACAATAGGTAATTGTATCCAGTGAGATCAAGTTAAAAAGAAAAAAATAAGAAGAAAAAGAGAAAATTAAATATATATAATAAAAAAATGCTATCACCACATTCAAAGAGCTATTATTGAGACTCATATCATCACGCATGGATATTTGTATGAACCCCTGTTTAATCACTTGTACATTATATATTGCTATTGCACTTTACTGTTACATTTGCAGTCTGGTTAGATGCCAAACTTATTTTCATTGTACTGTACTTGTGCTGTATGATGACAATAGATCTAATCTAATGAATGAATATGAGTGGACTTATTGGATTCAAGAGCAATTCCAAGACTCCAAGATGTATAGGGGCCACACTATGTAGAAATAAAATAATAAGCTAAATAATGTAATTATAAAAAGGCAAACATCACATCCCTGCATGACAATGCACTGCAGGGTTTTGCCCTAAAAACTAAAACATAAAAACTAGGTAATCATGAGTATCAGAGTCAGAATCAGAGAGTCAGAGATTTTACATGTATGGACAAATCCACATTGGAATACAGGTACAGAGCAAACACTGCGTGTCTACAACTAATCCAATACAGGAGCAGAGTATATCATTTCAATAGTGTATTCTAGGGGTGTAAAGGTACACGTATCCATACCGAACCGTTTCAGTGTGTACCGTACCATACCGAACGGCTGTGTACCGAACGAATACAATGGTATGTTAACCACTAACGACCGCCCACCGGGGGCTGTTTTTTTCACAATCTAATATAATTATTATTATAAAAAAAAAAGAAATTACAAGTTGATTATTAATTTCAATATAGAATATTCGTTGACAGCCCTACAAGTACAATTAGTTACTGCACACTACATCACCCCTGAGTGGAACATGGAAAGACAAACTTTCCCCCACTGTACCGAAAACCCGTACCGAACCGTGACTTCAAAACCGAGGTACGTACCGAACCGTGTTTTTTTTTGTACAGTTACACCCCTAGTGTATTCTGTCTGTTGTTTTGACTATTTTGGTTTTCGTAACATCGTCCTCTCAGCTCTGTGGCATTTGCTCGCGACTGGTCTTCAAATGCCGCTTACAGTACCATGTAAACAGGTTTCGATTGCATTAGGTAAACTGTCTTGTACGATACCCATGACTTTCTTCTAGTTTTTCTCAAATGT
>NC_140178.1:93781780-93806780 GCF_963971535.1 Notolepis coatsorum | reverse complement strand
GAACCTGACCGTGAAATAGAACAGCTATAAGTCTGATGGATGATTTGGATGCTGATATTGAAGCCGCGGAGATGTGTTGAACTGACGGCAGCAGCGCGAGGGTGAGTGATACTATAATGAATCGACTAGATCACAGAGAGCGCCAGTGAAGTAGAGAAATGTAATGTAACTGCACCGGTAAACTTCTATAAAGGATACTTTCGTATTATAACCCGACATTTGGACAATCCATTATTTGGAAAGTAGTTATTCTACACTTTGGTGTAGTGTATACAACTTGTATGGTCCGTTTTGTGACAGCGTCGCTGTCCATGGTCCTGAAGGTCGCATTTATACTAGTATATACAGCCTCTACAGTGCCACCACGTGATACAACGCAGCAAGATACAAAACGCAGTCTTTTTCCCGGGGGGAGGGGGGTATGGGTATGGGTATGGGCCTGGCCTGCCTGAGTCAAATTCCCGGTAGGAATTATGGTCCCAGTCCGCGACTGATAGGGGGTCTACATGGTCTGCAAGTGTGTATGATGCACACTCTAGTAAATGTGTAAATCACATTTTTTTTTTTTTTATATATATTTTTATATTTGGTCGCTTTGATCAAAATAACTTTAGCGCTGAGCATGATAGTGTTTGTAGCTCCATTCCGGAGTATGTTCCTATTACACTCACTGAACAAGAAATTGTGTCTAGCCTGTCTTGTATTAAGTCCAAATCTTCCCCTGGGCCAGATAACCTGAGAGGTAGAGTACTGAAAGACAATATTCATCAACTAAAAGGTGTTGTGGAGCGGGGCGGGACCGGTGTCATGGAGCGTGGTCGCACATTCAAACTGCTCCCCTAACTTTTACAAACTAACACTTTTAATGCCCTTACTAGTCTTTCTTTTCCCTTTTAATTGATGATTTTAAATATTTTTTTTTATTATCTTTTCCCCCCTTATTTTTCCATTTTTCTCCCCTCCCAATGTTAGTCGTTATGCCAATTCCCAATCCCCTTCCTGGTCGTTGCGCACTCTACCCCCTACCGTCGTTCTGGGAGGGCGGAGACTATCACATGCTTCCTCCGACCCATGTGTAGCCAGCCCACCGCTTCTTTTCACCTGGCAGCGCGGACTCTCACTGGGAGAGTGTAACGTGTGGAAGGTCACACTACCTCCCTCCAGATCCTTCCCTCGCTGTGCAGGCGCCCCGACCGAACTGTAGGAGTCGCTGTTTACAACGACCCGGACCCACCCACCGGCTTCCCTCCCGCTGACTCTGCCAATCGAGCCAGTATGACGGCTGGCTCTGACAGCCGGATTCGATACCAGTATCTCTTGCGTTGGTGACGAGCGCTTAGTCCACTGCGCCACCCAGCCGCCCTTAATTGATGATTTCGACAGTATAATATTTTTGTGACAAACATGGCAAACAAACAGACAAATAAGTACAGTGCTGCTTCCGCGGTAGCCGACAAGGTACAACCTCGGCCGCTAAGCACGCCCGAAACCACGCTGAGTGGTCCTAGCCTACAGATGAAGCACTTCAGATTCAGTTCCCTACTGCTGCGCCTCTGCCACTCTTCTATCACTTTAGAACTAGCACTCAGGTGTTAATTCTCGGGGGTTGGTGGCTGGGTCTAAACGTGAACAAAGGGAGGGTACTTAACGTAAGTGCTTCCCCTGGGAGGGGGTCTGGGGCTACTGCCCTCAGACCCCGAAGATAATTTTTATATGGGCAGTCTGACTTCGGGTACTGACCATATATTATTGTTGCAATGCATGATAAGTAAACAGTAAAATGTTTAAGTAAAATGTGCAGGTCCTCTTCTCAGACCTGTGGGGCAAAGCATTGCACACGCATCATGCCGGCTAGCAAGCTACACGTCACAGCATGTTGATACGATAGTAGCCCCTCGGATAGCACTCTGTGCATCACAGTCACGAAACGGGCTACCACGATAGCTATTAGCTAACTAACGTTAACGTTACAAGCTCAAACACCTTATTACTTATTACTATTGTCGTGTCCATAAGTTCCCTGGCAGAATACTTGTGAGGACAAAGGTATACAAAGATGAGAGAACCATTCTAAATCGGGCATGTTAGGAGTTTCGAGAATGCTGGCTACCAAGCTAGCTAACTTAGCTACTAACGTTATACACACAATATGTACAACGACACAATGATTTACATTATTACAAATATGGTAATGTGGTTGTTGCTTTTACAAATAGTGGTTAGCTTTAGAGATGAATGGCTATTGCTCAAAACTCTGCAGCCCGACTGCTAACTAGAACCAAAAGGAGAGAGCACATTAGTCCAGTCTTAGCTGCTTTACACTGGCTTCCTGTAACATTTAGAATTGACTTTAAGGTCCTTCTCCTTACATACAAAGCTCTAAATGGACAGGGACCTAGCTACATCGCCAACACTCTAATAAATTACACACCAGCAAGAACACTGCGATCATCAGCTGCTGGACTACTAGAGGCTCCCAGAAGCAGTCAAAAGAGGATCGGTAATGCAGCCTTTATCAACTATGCCCCAAAACTATGGAACAAACTACCCCAAAACATCAGGGAAGCCAACTCGCTAGACATCTTTAAAAGACAGCTTAAAACCTATCTCTTTGCTCAGGCATTTCACTGATAGATATCTGCTACCACCTAGTGGCAAGAGGAAACATCAGGGATATCCTGACACAACTTGCACTATTCTTACCCTGCCTACTCTTATACAATGCCTATCAAATTCATGTGTCGGTTATTGCACTTTTTACTTCTTACTGATGACTATTTTTAAACTGAATCATTTTAAACTATTTTTATTATTTGCTAGATCCAAATGTGAAACACTGTGATTATTTGTTCATGCAATAGGTCCCACTATTTAGTATGGGTTCGAGTCCCTGTGATCTAATATCACTAAAGTTACAGTGTGGGTTCGAGTCCCTGTGATCTAGTATCACTAAAGTTACAGTGTGGGTTCGAGTCCCTGTGATCTAGTATCACTAAAGTTACAGTGTGGGTTCGAGTCCCTGTGATCTAGTATCACTAAAGTTACAGTGTGGGTTCGAGTCCCTGTGATCTAGTATCACTAAAGTTACAGTGTGGGTTCGAGTCCCTGTGATCTAGTATCACTAAAGTTACAGTGTGGGTTCGAGTCCCTGTGATCTAGTATCACTAAAGTTACAGTGTGGGTTCGAGTCCCTGTGATCTAGTATCACTAAAGTTACAGTGTGGGTTCGTGTCCCTGTGATCTAATATCACTAAAGTTACAGCAATATGTACTGGGAAGTATGTTGGGAATTACAGGAGTATTACTGAATAGAGAGCCTATTAGGATGCTAGATCCTAATGTGAAACACTGTGATTTGCCATATCTTGCTATGCTCGCTCATGCCTGTATTTTTTATGTCCGTTCTATTTTATATTTTTTTTTACTATTTTTAAACTGAATCATTTTAAACTATTTTTACTATTTGTGTTACTGAAAACTGTAAGCGGAGAGCCTATTGGGATGCTAGATCCTAATGTGAAACACTGTGATTCTACCTGTCTATCTTTTTATGCTCGCTTATGCCTGTATTTTTTACTGTTGTGAAGCACTTTGAACTGCAACCTCTGTATGAAAAGTGCTATACAAATAAAGTTATTATTATTATTATTATGATCACGGAGCAATAGTGTTAGGTGAAACAGATAAATTTTCATTCATTCACTCCTTGGCAAGGCTCTCTGCTTCCTGCCACTACCTGCTGTGACTCTCAGAGACCCTGCTGCCCTGTACCTGGTGGCGTGTATCACTTTGTTGGATTTCGGTTTCCGGGTTCGCCTGATTGGCCGCGACGGCCACGTGACACGCCGTGGCCCGCCCCCGCGGCAGCGGCAGAGGCGGTAGCGGCACGGCTGCTGTGTTGACGCTCGCGGCGGAGTGGACTCTGGAGTGCAACAGTAAGAAGCATTTGCACTGCAACTCGTACACCTTACTGTAAATTGTACCTCATCCCATTTCTGCTTTGCACTATAGCGTATTGTATATTAGTACATTGCATAGTATATTGTATATTGTATGGTAACAGTCTCTGGAGCGCAACAGTAAGAAGCATTTGCACTGCAACTCGTACACCTTACTGTAAATTGTACCTCATCCCATTTCTGCTTTGCACTATAGCGTATTGTATATTAGTACATTGCATAGTATATTGTATATTGTATGGTAACTCAGTTACTTCTATTCTGCATCGAACATTGTACATATGTCTCTATACTATTTTATTTCATACTTATCTTGTCTAGCACAGTCTCTAACAGTAACAGTAAGAAGCATTTTGGATAAAAGTATTCTGTACTTCTGTATGACAACAATGTATGCCTTTCAAATGTTAAATGATAAATGATTAAATGATACACACTGAAATCTACGCTCTCTCATCCTGCTTTCCACAACGCGACAATATTATTAAACAGCAGCTCTGTCATTGAAGTGGGAAAAGTGAGCCGTATTGTATATTAGTACATTGCATAGTATATTGTATATCCTGCTTTCCACAACGCGACAATATTATTAAACAGCAGCTCTGTCATTGAAGTGGGAAAAGTGAGCATTAAACAGCAGCTCTGTCATTGAAGTGGGAAAAGTGAGCATTAAACAGCAGCTCTGTCATTGAAGTGGGAAAAGTGATTAAACAGCAGCTCTGTCATTGAAGTGGGAAAAGTGAGCATTAAACAGCAGCTCTGTCATTGAAGTGGGAAAAGTGATTAAACAGCAGCTCTGTCATTGAAGTGGGAAAAGTGATTAAACAGCAGCGCGTCTGCACTCAGAAGATGGCGCGACAAATTATTGCTCTGGCGTTGAAGTGGGAAAGCGGCAGTGAAACACAGCAGCGTGCCTCTGCCGCGGGGGGGCGTGCCACGGCGTGTCACGTGGCCGTCACGGCCAATCAGGCGAACCCGGAAACCGAAATCCAACTAAATCCGTTGCGGAAGTGATACACGCTACCTGGTGTGACGTCATCATTAAGATGACACACGCACGTTATGAACCATGGATTAAAATATGCATGTGCATGGAGCTTGTGGTTTGGTCGACAAAATCTTTGATAAAAACGCTAAAACTGGGTCAATTTCGATTTTCCCTCTTCATGAAAGTCACCCTAACCCTAGTCACATTGTTTATTGAACAAAAATACAACCTGCAAGTTGGCCTTTAAGCTAGTTATGACCATCAAATTGTTCAATTAAGCTAGGTGAACCACGTGCGTGTGCTAGCAAACTGTATTGCATTAACTCATTGAGCGCCTGACTATGTTGGACTCAGCACTTCTGGAAAATCATAAAAATACTATAGTCAAACCGGCCGATGAGGAAACCTATTCGGCTCCGTGGTATAGTCTGGCCCGAGCAGACTATAGAAGAAGACAACGGATGTGGGCCACCTAACATTATATGTATTGATCCTGTTCTGATTCAAGACACTTGGAGCGAGAGTGGAGTACCTACTGACAAAGGTAACGTATATTTTACGTATATTTTACCGAACCCCATCATAAAACATGCTTTTGTAATGATCGCAGCGTCGGAAAACTACCCCCCCCCCCCCCCGCGCGCGCGATGGCTTTGTGAAGAAACATGGTTGTGTTTACCTTTGACCTGGCAATAATATAGGTTTCAGGTGAGCAGCCACGAAATGTGCACATACCGCACAAACCACTCCGGCCTGGATTATTGTGAAACGGGGCGATTTTTTGCGTGGTATAGTGCACAAACAAAGGTATGTTTTGTCCCTGTTGGAGTATAAATCGTGCCTGTCAAATGAGCCATATTATTGTCTCCATAGCTATAATATAGAATATACGATGCAAACATTGTGAAAATGGTCAATAACGCTGGCGCCAGGGAGTAAAGATGGGAAAACAGCGTGGCAGTCAATGAGTTAACCTCTTAAGCCCGGAGCCCTATTTTCTGAAAATCCACCTAAAATACATACCTAAGTAAATGGAATATTTCTCCACTTCTACAAGGTCCATTTGCATGTTCTTGGTATCTAGGGACATCTATGGACCTCAGTGAATGTATTCCCAGTGTCAGAAATATTGTGTCTATTACTAGGCTTGCTTAGATTGTGATGAAACAAAGGAGAATATGAATAATTTTTCTTTGCATATTTGACAGTGAATAACACCATGCTAAAAGGACCAGACATAAAAAACGGCCACTGAGCTCATTCAGCACCTTCTTGAGATCACGTGTACAAAAGATCTAAGCAAATGAATAAAGGGAAGATGATTAAACAGAAGGTTTTGTAGATACAGTACTGAATTCTGCCATTTTTTGCTAGAACCGAACTGCGTCTAATTTATGGCAAACACGTGTGTCTGTTTGTGTGTCGGTGTGTCTCTGTGTGTGTGTCTCTGTGTGTGTCGGTGTGTCTCTGTCGGTGTCTCTGTGTGTGTGTCGGTGTGTCTCTGTCGGTGTGTGTGTCTGTCTGTCTGTCTGTCTGTCTGTCTGTCTCTGTGTGTGTGTCGGTGTGTCTCTGTCGGTGTGTCTCTGTCGGTGTGTGTGTCTGTCTGTCTGTCTGTCTGTCTCTGTGTGTGTGTGTGTGTGTGTGTGTGTGTGTGTGTGTGTGTGTGTGTGTGTGTGTGTGTGTGTGTGTGTGTGTGTGTGTGTGTGTGTGTGTGTGTGTGTGTGTGTGTGTGTGTGTGTGTGTGTGTGTGTGTGTGTGTGTGTGTGTCGGTGTGTGTCGGTGTGTGTGTGTCGGTGTGTGTGTGTGTCGGTGTGTGTGTGTGTGTGTGTGTGTGTTACCTCTGGTTGCTTGTAGTGCTCCAGGCTCATAGTAACTACGTTGATGCCGATGATCATGGTGATGAAGAGGTCCAGGTAGTTGTTGGTGCACAGCTTGTGGATGGAGCGACGCAGCGGTGAATAGTCCTCATAGTACGGCCTCTGGTGTTCCTCTAAAACACGCAAAGACACTGCACACACATCGTGTTTATAGTGTGATCAGGTGTTTATAATGTGGACATGATCAGGTGTATGTAGAATGATCAGGTGTTTATAATGTGGATATGATCAATGTTTATAGTATGATCAGGTAGTAGTGTAGGTAGTAGTGGACTTCGTCACATGGTGCGATAAAAACCACTTGCAGCTAAATGTAACAAAGACCAGGGAACTGGTTGTGGAGCTGGGGAGGAGGAGGAGTACATCTGTGTGACCCCCATTTCCATCAGGGGAGTCGATGTGGATATGGTTGAGGATTACAAATACCTCAGAGTTCACATCGACAACAAACTGAACGGGTCAAAACATGCAGAGCCACTCTACAAGAAGGGCCAGAGCCGACTCTACTTCCTCAGAAGGCTGAGATCCTTCAACGTCTGTACAAGGATGTTGAGGATGATCTACGAGTCGGTGGTGGCGGGCGCCTTCTTGTATGCTGTGACCTGCTGGGGCAGCGGACTGAGAGCGTGGGACGCAAACAGGCTGGATAAGCTGGTCAGGAAGGCCAGTAGCGTGGTTGGGGTGGAGCTGGAATCTCTAGCGGTGGTGGCGGAGAGGAGGAGCCGTGCTAAGCTCCATGCCATCAGGGACAACCCCTCCCACCCACTATACACAGACTTGGCTGACAGGAGGAGCATGTTCAGTGCTAGACTAACACTCCCAAAATGTAGCACTGAACGGCACAGGAAGTCCTTCATTCCGACAGCCATCAGACTTTACAATGCATCACTGTGCCTCACTGCATCACTGAGCACAGGGTGACAGTTATCTTCCTGGACTTTGTCAATATTACACTTAAAGTACACTTAATGTAGATATCTCTATTTTTTACTGTATATTTATATTATAATGTACATACATTACATAGGAAATGTGAATCCCGGACCGTATTTTATTTTATTATTATTATTTTATTCTTAGGCTTATTTTATTCTTTATGCTTAGGCAATTTTTTGTTATTCTTATTCGTGATTTGTTTTGTCTACCTAAATGTTTACTGTGAGCGATTTGTAGTGCCAAATTTCCCTCGGGATGATTAAAGTATTTCTATTCTATTCTATTCTATTCTAGGTGTTTATATTATGGATATAATCAGGTGTTTATAGTGTGGATATGATTCTCTCTCTCTCTCTCTCTCTCTCTCTCTCTCTCTCTCTCTCTCTCTCTCTCTCTCTCTCTCTCTCTCTCTCTCTCTCTCTCTCTCTCTCTCTCTCTCTCTGTCTCTACCGACCAGCCCCTTCATTCTCCTTACTCCTCCTATTTTTCTCCAGCATCTTCTGCCTCTTCTCCTCCCGTAAGCGCTCCTCCTCCACCTCCTGGTCCTGGCGGCACTTCTTGAAGTTCTCCACCACCACTCCCACGAACATGTTGAGCACGAAGAAGCTGACGATGAGGAGGAAGGAGATGAAGAACAGCAGCATCCACGGGTTGTGGTTCCTCACCGGCTAGACAGGAGGAGGAGGAGGAGGAGGAGGAGGAGGAGGAGGAGAGAGGAAGTGGGGAGGAAAGGAGGAGAGAGGAAGGAGGAGGTGGGGTGAGAATAGGAGATGAGAGAGGAGGAGGAGAGGAGATTTGGAAATAAAATGTAGAAAGAAAGAAAAAATTATTAAAAAGTGGACATAATATTTGTTTGTGTTCTCCACTGCATGGTACCTACTCGACTGTACTCTACTCTGCCTTTTCGGTTTTCCATTGCCAAAATTTGCGGATGGTAACTGGTACCGGGTACTTTTTTTAGTACTTGCTTTGTCGAGGTTCCAAGCGGGAAGAAGAGGTACCAAAAAGTGACGTGAAACACTGCAGACCACTGATTGGTCAGAAAAGAGAATCATCATTGCGCTACATGGGGGGCGTACTGCATAAAAACACAAACATCTTTAAATAGCCTTGCGACTACTAAACATTAGCATTCATTATTTGTTTGCAGTGAGAACAAAGTGCAATAAACAAAAAAAGATACATTCACAGTGTATTCTGCCTCATTTATTGATGAAACAAAACCAACAGCAACACAATTTACCACCAAGAACAAAGGTTGCTAATTTTGTTAGCTTATGTGACTGGGATTTCCCATTATAAGTTAGCATTGCAGCTAGTGTACTAGCTAATAAGGCACTTCATAGCTAGCTTTGATACGTGTGTGTGTGTCGTGTTGAAAATGACGTCACATCGCCCTCGCTATGACGACCAGCTACACTGACGGAGGGTACGAAGTACCAGGTACCGCGAGTAGAGTGGATTTGAGTAGAGTGGAGTCGAGTAGGTACCATGCAGTGGAAAAGTGGCCTAATACTATCAGCTTCTAAGGAAAGAGATTGTTTAGGTGTTCTGAAGGTCCAGATTAACACTGAAAGTCTGCGTTTATTAATTTGTATAACTTATATATTGTTTATATATATAAGATATATATCTTTACGTCATCTGTTTGCCTAACAGTATTCATCATTCGCTTATTGTATGTCCCATTCTTAACGCCGTAGGCGCCAGGGCGCGCGCCCCCCTAGACAGGTTTTCAGAACATGTTCAGGCATGCCCGGACAATCGAGAGAGCGCATTGATCTGTACAGGTGAACAGGCTGAGTCCACAGGGAACTAATATAGAGTGTGTGGGGAGAAGACGTGCAGCGGCAGCATTTAACAGGAAAACTAACAGAGCGAGAGAGAAGACGTCTGGTGCAGTTGTACACAGACCGAGAGCAGTGTATCGTTATAGAGAGCCACAGGGCTAATTAGATACCACTATAATATTGTCGAGCCATTATTGGCACAGTATAGTGACTTGTGTAAGCGAAGTAACGTGGAGAGGCTTATAGTTAAACCCAGCGACGTTCTGGATATAACTACTCATTGGAGACCGCCTGCGGGTTAGCTTCACGTACAAACGGAGCTAACTAGCTATCATCTATGCCAACGGGCTTTTGGATTAATAGCTATTAACCCTGCCATCGGGCGCTAGGAATACAAGGACCGGTTCCGTACGAGACCCCTTCTCCCAGCGACGACAGGATTATCCCACCAGTCTACAGTTTCTCTGGAGCAGGAGCTCTAGAGAGAACTACCGTCTCCAGCCACCATCTTGCTTCTCCCTGTGCCGCCTCGCTTCGTCTCACTCCATTCAGAGCTCCGCCGGTCGAGTATCCGTAGTATAGGAACTATCGTTACCGCTGACTTTGTTGCACTGACATTCTATTATTAAAGGAGAACCGTGATATATAATATGTATGTTTACTATTAACATTAAACTGATGCTTGTTCAACTTGTATCCCTGTCCCCGCGCAGTCAATGGAGTGTCCGCCATTTTGTCTAACTGTACTGTCTGGCCATTAATATTCTTTAGTAGTGGTTTAATCTAAACAATCTCAATACAGTCAGGGTTGTGTAGCCCCTTAGCTACAATTGGTCCTTCGAGCCGGAGGGTGTCAGTAATAATAATATTAGTGATAACATGGCCAGCAGCGGACACTCTCCAATCGGCTCTCCCCCATTAGAGCGCCCTAGGCGCCAGCGTCAGCCCCCTCCTCACTTGGAGAGCTACGCTGTAGAGTTACCTCCTAGCTTATCTACGAGGACGTTAAGCAAGGATAACATTGGTAGCTCAAGTATGCCCAACCTTATAGACCTGTCAACCCCAGACGTAGAGACCCCAGCTAGTTTAAGTGAAACTGACTTAGCTCACAGGGGGGGACAAGCGGGGCATGACTTGACTATACCCATAGAACAATGCGCCCCCGAGATGGACCTCGGAGCGCACGAAAGTAAAGAACGCCGCGCCCCCGAGATGGACCTCGGAGCGCACAAAGGTAAAGAACGCGCCCCCGAGATGGACCTCGGAGTGCACCAGAGTAAAGAGCACCGCGCCTCCGAGATGGACCTCGGAGCGCGGGAGAAGACAAAGTACAGCGCCTCCGAGATGGACCTCGGAGCGCGTGAGGAGACCAGGTCACCGCCAAGCCGCGCCAACTCCAAATCACCATCATCAGCGTCATCCCCAAGCGAGGCCGACCAGAGGCTAGCGCAAGTCCTGATCGCCACGATAACCGCTTCAGCGGAAAGAGATCGCCTCCAGGCGCAACAAGAGAGTGAGCGTGACCGCCTCCAGGGTGAGCGTGACCGCCTCCAGGCGCAACAAGAGAGTGAGCGTGACCGCCACCAGGGTGAGCGTGACCGCCTCCAGGCGCAACGAGAGAGTGAGCGCGAACATCTCAGACTGGAAGAGAATCGCCTCCAGGCTGACGCCACGATAACCGCTTCGGCGGAAAGGGATCGCCTCCAGGCGCAACGAGAGAGTCAGCGAGAACATCTCAGACTGGAAGAGAGGCGCCTCCAGGCTCAAGAAACCATGGAGCGAGACCGCGCCAATGCGCAGCGCGAGGCAGAACGAGACCACCTACAAGCACAAATGATGGAGCAAGGGCTCCAGAGGGTGACTCCCCAGCTCCCGGAGATCATCACGACAAGGGTCGAGGGCACCCTCCCCTCCCCGACAAAGCTACACGGGACCCCGCGTACGGGAAGAACCTGCTTACGTTGCAGAGCAGCTGGCCGAGCGACTACAAAGCCTGACGGAGGACGAGGGAGGACAGAAAGCCCACCCGCACCACTCCATCTCAGACCAGGAGGCTCAGCGCAGCCCCGGTCTCAGTCCCGACACGCTGCGTTATGAACCCCCAACACGTCCCAGTGGGGAGTTCAAGCACCAGACGGCACAGAGGAATAGTGCCTGGGAACCCAGCCCCTGGTTCCCGCCCAGCACGAACCAACGACCCAACGTACAGGGAGACTCGCCACGGATGCCTCTCCCCCCACGTGCGTCAGTGTCGCAGCCATCCATGGCACACTACATTGGGACACCCACATTCCCAGATTTCACAAGAGAAGACCGAGCGCAGTATACCGAGCTGCGTATGTGCCTAGAGACAATTATGTCCGGAGTACAGGATGAGTCATACAAGTATGCCATTCTCCTTAAACACCTCAAGGTAACTAGAGCGCACAACATAGCGCTGGCATACTCCAATTCACAAACTCCCTATTCTGACGCCCTGGTTGCCCTCGACGCACGTTACGGACGTACGTGGGATTATGTCATTCAGGAGATACGTGAGATCGAACGTCTCCCCCCGGCTAGAGACAACCGAGCCCTGGACGACCTATCCGTCAAGGTACAGTCCCTAGTAGGGATGCTCGGGTCCCAACGAGACCAGGGGATGTACGAGTTGTACGCCAACTCCAACGTGGAGCGCATATTGGAGAAGCTCCCCCCATTCCGCCAAGAACGCTTTCGGCGGCAACGAAACTACCGTGACCCGAATGGCCCAGAACAGTCACTGCTGGATCTCGCTGACTTCCTAGCCAGGGAGGTTAGCAGCCTAAGAATTGACACCTTCGCATGGGGTGGCTCGAACATTAAAGAGGGACCGAGGAGGTTTAAAGACCAAAGCAGGCCCATCACCGTGATGCACCAGGCCGAGTCGGTGTCACGGCAGAAGAGTCACAACCCCCCCGCCAAGGAGAAATGGAAGATCGCATGTCAATACTGCGACAGCGAACACTGGCTGTCACAGTGCAACGCATTCAAGAAACTGACCACCGCCGAAGTAAGTCAGTGGATTAAAGCTAACCGCCGCTGCGCGCGCGGCCACATGGCAGCAGAATGCCGCCTTAAGAAGAAGTGTGGCAAGTGTGATGGCGCTCACCTCGAAGCACTACATGAGAGCAACAAGCGCCCACCAGAAGACCAAAGTAGGCCCATCACAGTGATGTACCAGGCCGAGTCGGTGTCACGACAGAAGAGTCACAACCCCCCCGCCAAAGAGGAATGGAAGATCGCATGTTATTACTGCGACAGCGAACACTGGCTGTCACAGTGCGACGCATTCAAGAAACTGACCACCGCCGAAGTAGATCAGTGGATTAAAAAAAAAGTTTAGAACATCCGTTCGAAAAACCCTGGCGAAGTTCCAGGCCCAAAAACAGGCTTCGGGGACAGCCATAGTGTGTGTGTGTGTGTGTGTGTGTGTGTGTGTGTGTGTGTGTGTGTGTGTGTGTGTGTGTGTGTGTGTGTGTGTGTGTGTGTGTGTGTGTGTGTGTGTGCGTGCGTGCGTGCGTGCGTGCGTGCGTGCGTGCGTGCGTGCGTGCATGGGTGCGTGCGTGCGTGCGTGCGTGCGTGCGTGCGTGCGTGCGTGCGTGCGTGCGTGCATGCGTGTGTGTAGGCTTAGGGTTAGTGTATACCTGTTGGTCCACTCCCACTGCGTCCAACCCGTCGTACATGATATTGACCCAGCCATCCATAGAGGACAATACAAATAGAGACATCTGAGCCTGGATAAAGAGGAGACAGAGAAAAATACAAATGAACACACAGACTCCCACAAACAGACACTCTCATAATGTGAACACACACACGTAGAAACAAGCCTGTGTGCATTCAATCACACACACCCAGACGTGGTCCTACCATATCGGTTATATCAGAGACTATAGCTGCCTGCACATAATCAGCATTCTGTATGAATGAATGATCATTGCATTTATATAGTACTTTTTTCTAGACAAACATTGCCTCCTTCACCCAACCTTGGGCTATGCAGGCTCAATGGCTGCCATACACTGGCACCAGGCACACATCACAGTACACTACACAATGTGCTGAAAGGCTCAGGAGACAGGGATTGATACCAGCTAATTAAGGGGGGAGGGATGATTAGGTGGCCTTGATGACACCTACCCTCCCCTATCGCGTGAATACTTTTCGACAACAAATGTTTGTTTCCGCGTTCGAGTTTTGCGCGCTGATTGGCTAGGTCATGTGACATGTGCGCCAATCGTGGGACAGCAAGTTCTGCGCCTATTTCCGGGTCTAACAGCCTGCAAACTACCTGGCGTTCTATCGCCATGCTCTAAGACTAACTCTAACCTTAACCAACTTTGAAAGAGCGCCTAAGCTTAACCAGTGTAGAAGCTTGCGGCCCCACGAGTGGGCGTACATGTCACATGACCAGAAATGACCTGGCCAATCAGAGAAGCGGAAACAAACATTTGTTGTCTAAACTTTATTCAGGCTCCCCTATCCCCCACTACACCCCTCCTTCTAGTCACCCTCCTTTGTCTCCAAACCCCATAACACCTACCCCCCCCCTCCTATCTAAATCACCCCCTCCCTCCCACCTGGTTACCTGGCCCCACCCCTTCTATCAGAATCAGAATCAGAAAGGTCTTTATTGCCAAGTAGTTTTCACATACAAGGAATTTGCTTTGGTCGTTTACAGTGCGACATTAGCAGACAGACATTAAACAGACAGATAATACAATAAAGACGTGGAGTAAAATCAAATTAAACCACGACACCAATAAAAACGACTACTCTAAGCACCCGCTACCACCTCAGAGACTCTGGGTTCTAATCCAGCCGCCATCGGTACCTCCGGCTCGATCAGGCGTCCCTACAAACACAATTGTCAGTGTTCGCAGGTGGGAAGCCGCTGGGGTATGACTTGTGCTTGTTTCAAACAGCGACTCCTACTGGTCGGCGCCTGTTCAGCAGGGAGGAGATCTGGGGGAGATAGTGTGATAGAAAGGCAAAAGAAAAAACGATTTTTCATCTCCTCTCCATTCCTCCTCACCTGTACCAGGTTGTCGAAGTTGTACTTCTGTCGTCTCCATCTGTAGTTGGCCTGCAGACACTCATCCTTGTTCGTGATGTTCCTGGTGTCCAGACCTTCACAGCGGTAGAATTTCCCTTTGAACAGCTGGAAACCACAGAAGAAACGGTGTAGACTTTAACCCTTTCAGCTGTACGTTGTTGGGCTGTTTTCTCAGCAGTGACTTAAAGGCCAACTTGCAGGTTAAACCCTACTCTGCAATTATGGGTAGTTTACATCATTGGTATCTAATTTAATTATTAATTTATTACCATTTGACGCCGGAAATGCCACTCAGAAAGGGTTAAAAAGGTCCACGCACGAATCACATGCACTAGCAAATCTAAAAGCTTATCAGACGCTAACAGGGCCGTGACGTCACTTCAAGTGCAGGGCACCAGGGGGCTCTGAGAGTCACACACAGCTAGTGGCAGGCAGAGAGCCTTGCTACTACTAGCCGAGGACTGATGAATGAAAATGTATCTGTTTCACCTAACACTATTGCTCCGTGATCATAGCCATCCATCTCTAAAGCTAACCACTATTTGTAAAAGCCACAACCACGTTACCATATTTGTAATAATGTAAATCATTGTGTCGTTGTACATATTGTGTATACAGCGTTAGAAGCTAACGTAGCTTAGCTTGGTAGCTATTGTGCTAACAACATGCTCCGACGTCTAGCTTGTTAGCCGGCATGAATGCCCGATTTAAAATGGTTCTCTCCTCTTTGTATACCTTTGTCCCCACAAGTATTCTGCCAGGGAACTTATGGACACGACAATAGTAGTAGTTATAAGGTGTTTGAGCTTGTATGCCGGCTAACAAGCTAGACGTCGGAGCATGTTGTTAGCACAATAGCTACCAAGCTAAGCTATGTTAGCTTCTAACGCTGTATACACAATATGTACAACGACACAATGATCAAACACCTTATAACTACTACGATTGTCGTGTCCATAAGTTCCCTGGCAGAATACTTGTGGGGACAAAGGTATACAAAGAGGAGAGAACCATTTTAAATCGGGCATTCATGCCGACTAACAAGCTAGACGTCGGAGCATGTTGTTAGCACAATAGCTACCAAGCTAAGCTACGTTAGCTTCTACCGCTGTATACACAATATGTACAACGACACAATGATTTACATTATTACAAATATGGTAACGTGGTTGTGGCTTTTACAAATAGTGGTTAGCTTTAGAGATGGATGGCTATGATCACGGAGCAATAGTGTTAGGTGAAACAGATACATTTTCATTCATCAGTCCTCGGCTAGTAGTAGCAAGGCTCTCTGCCTGCCACTAGCTCTGTGTGACTCTCAGAGCCCCCTGGTGCCCTGCACCTGATGTGACGACATCATTTCGATTACACGCGCACGTTATGAACCATTGATTAAAATATCCACGTGCGTGGTGATTGTGTTGGGCAGACAAAATGTTTGATAAAAACGCTAAAACTGGGTCAGTTTCAATACTTTTTTTTCCTTCTTCATGAAAGTCACCGTTGGCCTAGTCCACATTGTTTATTGAACACAAATACAACCTGCAAGTTGGCCTTTAAAGGAAAACGCCAACATTTTGGGAAATTAGCTTATTTGCCATCTTCCCTGGAGTTAGACAAGAAGATACATACCCTTTTTGTCTCTATGCGTGCATTAGGCTTAAGGAACAGCCGCTCCGTTAGCGTAGCTTAGCTTCATCACTGGAAGTGGGTCAGACCTTTACCCTGAAGTTCCCTACAGTCCCCTACAGTCACGAAATACACTCCAAATACAACTCCAAAACGTTCCTGTAAACATGTTGTGACCTGTGTATTTACCACGTCGAGAAATAAAAAATAATTGAATTCGACAATTACGTTTTCTAAGCAAATATACTCTGATGTTTTTTTTCAGTTAATTTCATTCAAAAAATCCGAACCGATTGAAGTTTATGGATACCATGACTTAAAATCCTCTTACCTTGACGATTAAAAGCCTCCCCAATTTAGAAAACAGTATTCCCATGGCTGGTGTTGATATGCTGCTAGCTAACGAAAACCAACAACCGGACACTAAAGCAGATAACTAGGCTATCTTCCGGTCGGGGGGTTCCAAAATAAAAGAGCGACGTCTATAGCACCGGAAATACGCTTATTTTGTACATTATCTAAAATTAACACGACTAACTTTAGGTTAGTTGTAACGTTAGTTTAGGTTCGTGTTAACGTTAGATAATGTACAAAATAAACGTATTTCCGGTGCTATAGACGTCACTCTTTTATTTTGGAACCCCCCGACCGGAAGTAAAAATGTACCCTCGTTATTTGCTTTAGTGTCCGGTTGTTAGTTTTCGTTAGCTAGCAGCATATCAACACCAGCCATGGGAATACTGTTTTCTAAATTGGGGAGGCTTTTAATCGTCAAGGTAAGAGGATTTTAAGTCATGGTATCCATAAACTTCAATCAGTTCGGATCCTTTGAATGAAATGAGAATGTAAACAAACTGGCGTCACGTTAGTAAGTATCACTGCGTTGCGTGAAATCACTGACTGCGCTCCGAGAGGAGTGGTTCGGCAAAAAATAGTTCAGAGTATATTTGCTTAGAAAACGTAATTGTCGAATTCAATTTTTTTTTCTCCACATGGTAAATACACAGGTCACAACATGTTTACAGGAACGTTTTGGAGTTGTATTTGGAGTGTTATTTCATACTTATCTTGTCTAACACAGTCTCTGGAGCGTAACAGTGAGAAGCATTTTGTATAAAAGTATTCTGTACTTCTGTATGACAACTATTAAAGAAACTTGAACTTGAAGAAACTCGTATTTCGTGACTGTAGGGGACTGTAGGGAACGTCAAGGTAAAGGACTGCCCAACTTCCAGTGATGAAGCTAAGCTACGCTAACGGAGCGGCTGTTCCCTAAGCCTAATGCACGCACAGAGAAGAAAAGGGTATGTATCTTCTTGTCTAACTCCAGGGAAGATGGCAAATAAGGTAATTTCCCACTTTTTCTCCTTTTTTTCAAATTTTCTCCCATCCCAATTTCGTATTGCCAATGCTCCCCTTCAATTCTCCCCTCCCCTGTCTTGAACGTTGCTAGACTATGCCTCCCACTGGTCGGCTGTAGTGAGGATAGAAGCCTTGCATCACGTGTCCCCTCCAGTACACAAGGAGGCAGCTGTCGCATCTTTTCACCAGACAGCGCGGACTCTCAGTGGCGAGGAGTAACACGTGGGAGGCTCACGCTGCCCCCGATACTTCCTGTCTCTGCTGTACAGGCGTCACCCAACCGACCTGTAGGAGTCGCTGTCCACAACGTCCAATCCCCACCCATCGACTTTACACCCGCTACCTCTGCCAATTGAGATAGTATGACGACTGGCCGAAGCCGTAGGCAATGCTGACTTGGGGAGTCGAGACCGGAGTCTCTTGCATTGGTGACAAGCACAATCTCTGACCGCTACGCCACCCAGCCGCCCCCAAGAGGTGACTTAAGTTCAAACTTAGCATAGTTATAATGTTGCACAACAGAGATACGTAACAACATAACGTAAGTAAGCCTTAGGGTAGGTGTACATCATAGGCCTACAGTGTCCTATGAATTATACTCTAATGGTAAAACAGCATTTGTTCTTCCTCACAGAATAATTTGTTCATTAACCGCATGCCATTTTGCAACACAGTAACAGTAGAGACCAAATTTATTTATATGATATTTCAATATGGATCTAACTTGCTACAATGCTAAGATGCCAAGTGGCTCATGCCAACCAGCAACCTAAGCCGCATGGTAACCGTGACGATGTAACTCTTTGATCAACGATCGGCCACTTGTCTTAGTTATGACTTTACATCCAAACTAGTTAGGTTATGCTAAGTAATTGTGGTGCAACCCACATTTTAGTAGCTGATTTACAAACAAACTAGTAGTTACTAAGCCTCTAGTGTGGACTTTACACCTTAACTTAGGAGAGAACTTAGGCATAGCTGGTGCAGACCAGAGCAGGACTCAAACGCTTTCAACAGCCAGTAGCCATGGTTACATCAGCCTTAGGGTGTTCAGTTTTATGTGGGGTTGTATGAGGCTGTATATTTCCATTAGATCCCATTCAAACGTTGCACAATTGTGGACAAGCCTTGCCTGAAAATGCAAAAGGCAAATAAAATTACCATCCTTGATTCTATCCATAAAGAACTGTCTAGGATTTATCACCATACAGGTGCTAGGATGATATGGCCTGACAGTAGCAGGAATATACATACTTGTGTTTTTGTAAATGTGTGTGGTGGGCGCATGTTTAGACTTGTCCTAGTGTACAGTCTACTATCAGCTTGTAAGGAAAGAGATTGTTTTTTTTTTTATCCACTTTTTCTCCCATTTTCTATATTTTCTCCCATCCCAATTTCGTATCATCCAATTCAACCCTCCCCTGTCACGAACGCTGTTTCTTGCCTCCCACAAGCCGGCTGCAATGTGGACTAAGTCATACATAGCACAAGTCCCCTCCGGTACTTGAGGTAACAGCAGTCGCATCTTTTCACCTGCGCAGCTCGATCTCTCAGTGGCGAGGAGTAACGCGTGGGAGGCTCACGCTGCCCCCGACACTTCCTGATTCTACTGCGCAGGTGCACCAACCGACCTGTAGGAGTCGCTGTCCACAACGCCCGATCCCCACCCATCAGTTTCCCACCCCCTAATACGGCCAATGTGTATTAGTATGAACGACCAGATAAACTGAAAGCAATGTGGAGCGCTGGGCTCGAACAGGCAAGCCCAGCGTCTCCGTCATTCGTGGCGAGCGCCTTGCCCACTACGCCACGTAGCCGCCCAAGGAAAGAGATTGTTTAGGTGTGGATTGAGGCTGTGTGTGTGTGTGTGTGTGTGTGTGTGTGTGTGTGCGTGTGTGCGCGCGCGCGCGCGTGTGTGTGTGTGTGTGAGTGTGTGTGTGTGTTACCTGCACCCCCAGGATCCCAAAGATAAGGAAGAAGAAGCAAACGATGAGTGCAATGTTCCCGAGGGGTCTGAGTGAGGTAATGAGAGTCTCCACAACCAGCTTCACCCCTGGGGCTCGACTGATCACCCTGAAACACACATTTATTTATTGATTTATTGATTTAAATATATAGACGTGTACCTTTTAGTTCCGCAGAATAGTTCATTGCTGCTAGAGTGGTTTGTTTAATCGTTTTATACTTGTTATTTTGTAAAACATTATTTTTTATTTAAAGATATGTGTGTATATATATATATATTAACTCATTGACCGCCACACTGTTTTCCCATCTCTACTCAATGGCGCCAGCGTTATTGACCATTTCCTTGATGTTTGCGGACCCATCGTGTGTTCTGTATTATAGCTATGGAGACAATAGTATGGCTCATTTGACAGGCATTGTTTATAGTCCAACATTTACAAACCAGTTCATTTCTACATAGTTTAGTTTGTAGGCTATTCCACGCTAAACATTGCCCCTTTGCAAAATAATCCAGTCTTTTTTTCTAGATTGCGAGATATGACGTGTTATATGCATATGCCCAAATCGTTTGGGTTGCTCGCCTGTAACTGAGGGGGAGGAGTTCCTGCAGCCAGATTCACAGAGAGAGAAAGACCCAGAGACCCAGTTCAAAAGGTAGGCGATACTGCCACCTGGCGTAATTCGATCGTCATTGCAATTTTAACGTATGCAGTGGTGCCAGGGACACACAGGGAGGTCCGTGCGAGTGTTTAGAATGGGGATCAAAGGAAAAATATCAAAGGATCTTAAAACGAGAAAACTCGTTTTTGGCGCTGAACGGTTGGGTTTGAAACACGAGAATACTCGTTTTTGGCGCAGAAAGAGTTAATGCTGTCAATCTATTAAAATATTTAATCTGATTAATCGCATGATTGTCCATAGTTAATCGTGATTAACCTCTTAAGCCCGATGAGACCGGTACCGGTCCCAAAATGACATCACGTCATAAATAAATCTCTCCAGACTGTTTGACAAAAGTATCGTTTTATTTTTCAAATGTATTCAAGTATAAACATCATAACCATGTCACAACAGCAGTTATAATGTATATGATCATCAATACATTCGTTTACCAATAGGTTAAATTGTTATTAGATAGATTTTCGTTTTCGTTTTGGTGTTGTTTAGTTCGCGAAAGTCGACCATTTTGGAAAATTGTAGTTTTTTTGCTGCCATTTTTAAGAGGACACCGACAGCTTTTGACACCTATTACAGCAGGAACACACAGCCTGGCTACCTATTACAGCAGAAACACACAGCCTGGCTACCTATTACAGCAGAAACACACAGCCTGGCACCTATTACAGCAGAAACACACAGCCTGGCTACCTATTACAGCAAGAACACACAGCCTGGCTACCTATTACAGCAAGAACACACAGCCTGGCTACCTATTACAGCAGAAACACACAGCCTGGCTACCTATTACAGCAAGAACACACAGCCTGGCTACCTATTACAGCAAGAACACACAGCCTGGCTACCTATTACTTAAGCATTACATCACGAGACAGAGTGGGTTATCGAAATTAGATCACGCCTTAATAGTTCTTAACCAGTTCGAAACAAGGCGGACATTAATACAATTTTCAATCAATCAATCAATCCAATAACCCACGCTCACTTACAACAGCGCACCTCCATGTGAATGTGTGTTATTGGTTTGATTGATTGATTGCTTGAACATTTTATTCACAGTGAAATGAATGTCCTTTTGACGAATGGCATCTAACGCCAGACTTCCCGCGATTTATATTTTGTTCCACAATTACTCATAATCAAATTTATTTATAAGGCCCGACAACACACGTTAATGTCCCCATGGGCCGTACAGGTCTTCTTTAAACAAGTCAAGAAGAAAACATAACAATAAGTCAAGAACAGAACAAGAACACCATAAGGTCCAAACATTTTTAGATGAATGCAAAAAATTAAAATTAAAAATTAAAGAATGCAAGCATTCCCAGACATACCCCACGCGAAGGTAAGGAAAAACTCACTAAAACCTAACAATAGGGAAAAAAGCTCCACAGGCAGTGTGGAGGAGAGAAACCTTAGAAGGGCCATTCAAGGGGGGATCTCCCTTCTTAGATGTTGGTGATAGTAGTGTTGCAGACGGACAGTTGGTAAGCATGCACTCATGTGTGTAGTGAAACACAGATGAGTGCATGCAATAGCAACTGAACATTTTGAAAGATTAAAGACCCACCAATTACATAATCCAACATTTTGTAAGAAACTAACACATTCGCTGTGACAGAATCGTTTTTGATTTAGTCATTATGACGCTTTCAACACATAAAGATTCATAAAGATTATTGTCCGCCATCTTGGTTTTAATTCCTAAAACCACGAACGGCGGAGTGATTGTAATTAGGTTGTGGGCGGGTTCTGGGATCACGAACACACACACACACACACACACACACACACACACACACACACACACACACACACACACACACACACACACACACACACACACACACACACACACACACACACACACACACACACACACACACACACACACACACACACACACACACACACACACACACACACACACACACACACACACACACACACACACACACACACACACACACACACACACACACACACACACACACACACACACACACACACACACACACACACACACACACACACACACACACACACACACACACACACACACACACACACACACACACACACACACACACACACACACACACACACACACACACACACACACACACACACACACACACACACACACACACACACACACACACACACACACACACACACACACACACACACACACACACACACACACACACACACACACACACACACACACACACACACACACACACACACACACACACACACACACACACACACACACACACACACACACACACACACACACACACACACACACACACACACACACACACACACACACACACACACACACACACACACACACACACACACACACACACACACACACACACACACACACACACACACACACACACACACACACACACACACACACACACACACACACACACACACACACACACACACACACACACACACACACACACACACACACACACACACACACACACACACACACACACACACACACACACACACACACACACACACACACACACACACACACACACACACACACACACACACACACACACACACACACACACACACACACACACACACACACACACACACACACACACACACACACACACACACACACACACACACACACACACACACACACACACACACACACACACACACACACACACACACACACACACACACACACACACACACACACACACACACACACACACACACACACACACACACACACACACACACACACACACACACACACACACACACACACACACACACACACACACACACACTACCTGAGTGGCCGTAGTGTGCGTAGCAGGCGTAGGACTCTGAGAATGCCCAGGATCTTGTTTCCCCTGCTGGACGCCAGAGAGACCAGAATGTCCACCATAGACACAACCACCAGCACACCGTCCAGAACGTTCCAACTGGACTTAAGATAACTCTCCTTGCCAAAGCAGAAACCAAGAGCTATAACCTGGAAATAATGATAGAATACGTTTCAATAATAATGATAGAATAACATTGTTTCAATAATGATGGAATAACATTGTTTCAATAATGATGGAATAACAGTTTCAGTAATGATAGAATAAGTTTCAATAATAACAATATAATAACATTGTTTTAGTAATGATGGAATAATATTGTTTTAATAATGATAGAATAAGTTTGCTGAACTGCTGCGGTCAGGCAAGCGATACCGGAGTCTCAAGGCGAGCACAGAAAGACTCAGAAGAAGCTTCTATCCCCAGGCCATCAGGCTGCTAAACGAACAATGAATGAACACTACACAACAACAACCACCAAACGCACATAGCACACACATCCACACGCACACACTCACTTTAAACAAACACACTGTAGCACCCACTCCACACACTTTATAGCACACACCCACTTTAAACAAACACACTGTAGCACCCACTCCCCACACTTTATATTTATGGATGAAGGATTGCACTACAACTCGTACACCTTACTGTAAATTGTACCTAAAATTTTACCTCATCCCATTTCTGCTTTGCACTAGATAGTACTGTACATTAGTACACTGCATAGTATTGTGTATTGTATATTATATGGTAACTCAGAACATTGTACATATGTCTATACCGAACACTGTGACCTCATTTTTCTTCTTCTAAATTCATGCTATATTATGTTATTATGTTATTTGATACTATCTTGTCTAGCACAGTCTCTGGAGCGTAACAGTAAGAAGCATTTTGTATGAAAGTATTCTGTACTTCTGTATGACAACTATTAAAGAACTTGAACTTGAACTTGAACTTGAAGTTTCAATAATAACGATAGAATAACATTGTTTCAATTATGATAGAATAACACTATTCCAATAATGATAGAATAACATTGTTTCAATAATGATGGAATAACATTGTTTCAGTAATGATGGAATATTATTATCAAGGAATAACATTGCTTCATGATGAAAGTAATATTCTGGTATCATTATAAAACCAACAGACCACCCCTAATGTTCCTACTGGCCTAGACAGAGTTATGCTTACCACACCAGAAACCAAGAGCAACAACCTACTAATGATGGAGTAACATTGCTTCAAAATGATAGTAATATCATGGTATTATTAAAACACCAAGAAGACATTCTCCTGAACGGTCCGACTGCCTGGACATAGCTCCGCTTACCACAGTAGGACATTATTTTCACCACCTTGAGTCAGCCATAATAAAAATGTAGCTATATATTATGTAAGGCATGGCCGAAATATGATACCAGTTTAGCACAACAGTAATATCATAACATCCATAAAACATTAAAACACCATCCAACACAGTTGAGCTTTACACCAAGGTTTACTCGATTATTAAAACACATTTATTTGACCCAAGGTTATTTCCTGTTGTTGCAGTGTTTGCTAATATCTAAGCTAACAGGAAATAAACTGGGGTTCAAGCTTGTGCCTATACTGTAGCAACACAATTCTGCTTAAATTGTCTACAACATAGTGTCAAACTAACAGGCAAATGACATCACCAGTGGTGCAGTCGTGGTCACACGCGGTTACACGCCGTGTTACTAGATGATCACTGAGGCAGAAGTACGCGCGCACAAAGATGCGCTCTATCCATTCGTTGTGCGCGTGCGCGTGCGTGGCGTGTTACCAGTTCCCATATTACGACTGCACCACTGGACATCACCA
>NC_140178.1:93714280-93776780 GCF_963971535.1 Notolepis coatsorum | reverse complement strand
AATCCATTCTGAGAACGGAACGCAGTGCAGGTCTTGATTGATTGATTGAAAATTGTATTAACAGATTGTAGAATGGTACATTGGAGGTGGTTGGGTGGGTGGGGTGGGGTGGGGGGGGATGGGTAGGCGGGTGGGGGTAACTGTACATTGGATTATCAACGAAACCTACTTGGTCCAAGAAGAGGGTCTCGTGTATTATTAAGTCAGCTGTTTATTTATTTATGTTTTACTGTTTGCATACGAGGTGGTCCGCAAATGTTCTTGATAACAATCTAGTGGTCCGCATAAAACAGAAGTTTGGGAACCACTGATATAGACGATCTCTAAATATGCGTTCTATGCTACGTATACAGTACTGCATATCTGTATGTCATGTCATAAACGTCATGATATATATCTGTATATCTGTATGTTGTGTATGTCATAAATGGCATTATGAATTGAAAATGGGGGACCCTGATGTAAACAAGATGAAAGTCTTTCTCTGGTCCCCTTAACAATTGTGTGTATTGAGCCGTACTGTATTGTACCCATTCTGCAATCTGTTAATAAAATCTTCAATCAATCAATGGCCTGGGCGGCCAGATCATAACTGTTCTAACAGCAATATATAATCCATTTCAGACAGAAGGCACGCAATAAGTTATAATAATAATAATTATTATTATTGAAAAGTTCTGTACTTTTAAAGTCGTATTTGGGGGCAATTAACCAATGGTAGGCTTTTTTTTATTTAATTCTTTTGGGGTAATCATTTCTTATTTCGGTAAGAGTGCTCTCGACCACTCTTATAATTTGTTCTTGCCTGAGAAAAAAGCAACAATAAGAAAACTTTGCTGAATCCCAGGTAAGAAAAGTAAGAGGAAATGCTAGTTAAGAACGAAATCTGTCCTTATATTGCTTCATGCATGAGGCCCACTACATATATCTATTCTATTCACATATATGCTTACCACTTGTATCTATTGCTATGTCCGCCCATCACAAGTGTTGGACGTCCCGTGATGAAGACCGGGAGGATGCAACCCTCTCTGCGCCGCCCCTTTGCCTCAAATAGATCCGCTATCAGCTCTATCTTTAATCTTTCAAAATGTTCAGTTGCTATCGCTATCAGCTCTATCTTTAATCTTTCAAAATGTTCAGTTGCTATCACATGCACTTATCTGCGTTTCACTATGCATATGAGTGCATGCCTACCTACTGTTTTACTGCAACACTATCACAGACATATAAGAAGGGAGATCCCCCCTTGAATGGCCCTTCTAAGGTTTCTCTCCTCCACATTGCCTGTAGTGCATTTTTTCCTATTGCTAGGTTTTAGTGAGTTTTTCCTTATCTTCGCGTGGGGTATGTCTGGGAGTGTTGCATTTTATTTTGCATTTATTTAAAAAAAAATTACTTTATGGCCCATGGGGACATAAACGTGTGTTGTCGGGCCTTACAAATACATTTTATTTTATTAAAATTTTTTTACTTTTATTCACATTAACACTATCAGTCCCGGCCTTGTTTACCTTTTTACCCCCTTGAATGCCATCATCCACTTCAATGTTAGCGTTAAAAAGGCATAATCTATGTTTTAAATTATGGCTATGTGTCTAATCTGCCCGTCGCTTATCAATGACTTGTTTGCAGTCAACATTGTCGAAACGGATTGTTTTTTAATCAGTTCATATCCTTTTTATAGCATTTCGAAAAGCTATCGTTCTCTCGAAAATGTCTGGAAAATTGAAAGATTCCCCCATTGTTATGTACCATGAGCCTGATCACTCCTGTGTCACTGCCTGATCACTGCTGTGTCACTGGGCATACAGGTGAGGGCTGCTAATTAGCTAATTGCTGCTGATTGGTTACCTGCTGGGAGCTTAAAACCAGCCCTTGAGTCACACATGCAGGGTCTGTGGTTAGAGGAGTGTGGGTTAACAGAGAGTTATCACGTTCTTCTATTCTTGGTTCTTTAGTTTGTATTAGTATTTCCTTGTTAAAGTAGTCTTCTTGGGTTAAACACTGGTTTTGGTGTCGGTTTTGCACATAGGTTGCATGCCTTTGAGCCAGGGTCGTAACAGTTGGGCGCTCGTCCGGGATATTTACCCCTAGAAATTGTTTGGTGGTTTTTTATTTTTGTGTTGTATGGTGTGGGTGGTGTTCGTTACATATTGTGTAACGTGGGGGCTGGAGCCGTTCATCAAACAGGTGAGTATGCCCGTATTTGTTTGTAACTTGATGTGACTACCTACTGCTGTTAAAATATATAGTTTAGTGCACACCACATGTAGATAGGGACATTATTTTCTGGTTGTTGGTTAGCTTCCTGTGCACCACATACTCCTGGGGCAGTCAGGGAAGTGATTAGTACCATCGACTTGTCTTGTACCATACCATGTACTTGACGGGTGGATGGTCAAATATGATCTCTGGCTGGTAGCAGGTGTGGTTGAAGAGGGTTAGGTCTACAGGGCATTCGTTTAAGGGTAGGTAGGATAGGGGGGCCAGAAAACACAGGTAGTGTGGTAGGGCCTGATTTAGTGTTTTTTAGGGTAGACATGTGGTGGGCCGTTTTGACTGCAGTTTAGATGTAGAAGCGTACAGTAGGTAGTCATATCAGGTTAGAAGGGGCACCTGTTTGAATTTGTTTGTTGTATTTATTTTGTTTGTTTTGAGTGTTTGGATAGCCTTCCTGTTAGCACCTGACCTCCTGCGCGTATGACGCATCTATTTATTTCAGGGTGGTTGTTTTTTTACTTTATTTTTGTAAATTAGAAAGGTGCGCTCAGTAGAGCACACATTTCCACCGCGTCCCTTTATGGTTATTAGTATTGGCTTTGGCATTTTTCAATGGTTCTTCAGTGGTTCTTTAGTGTTTCTTTAGTGGCTCTTTGGTGGTTCTTTAGGTAGATTGTGTGTGTGCTAGGGTGCTTTTGGCAGCTTTTTGGTGACTCTATAGTGAACGGGTTGTGGCGCTGGTGCAGAAAAGATGGCTTCCATTAGGGATTTTGTTGATCGCCCGTCGCATGACATGTTGGAGAGGTTTTCCAAAGAACAGCTTCTGGAGCTTGCTGTGCACTACAAGGTAGAGCTTACTCCCAGTGAGAAACGTTTGAAACCAACTGCCTTGGGTGCTTTGAGGGTTTTGCTCGTTAGGGAGCAGGTGCTTGTGGCGAGGGTGGAGGACCCTACTTTGTCTGACGCGTCTCTGCTGCTATCTGGTGCGGAGGGTGAGTGGAGGCTTAGGGAGTTGGAGTTTAAGGAAAGACAGCTGCTACAAGAGCGTGAGGAGAGGAGAGAGGAGCGTGAGCTTAAGGAGAGGAGAGAGGAGTGTGAGCTTAAAGAGCGTGAGCAGGAGCGTGAGCTTAAGGAGAAACACATGTTGCTGGAGCACGAGCGTGCGCAGAAGGAGCTTGAATTTAAGCATGCTGCCTTACAGGCGGGGGCTCTGCATTCAGAGTCGCGTTCCGGTTTTGATGTCGGCAAGAATATTAGGATGGTGCCTCCTTTTGTTGAGAAGGATGTGGAAAAGTATTTTCCCCTTTTTGAACGGGTGGCAACCACGTTGAAGTGGCCTGATACGGCCTGGACGCTGCTGCTGCAGTGTGTTCTTCTTGGTAAGTTACAAGAAGCCTATACTGCTCTGTCCCTTGAACAAAGCGCTGACTATGAGCTTGTTAAAGCTTCCATATTGAGGGCTTATGAGTTGGTCCCCGAGGCCTATCGTCAGCGTTTTAGAGCCTATCGCAGGTCGGAAGGACAGTCTTATGTTGAATTTGGAAGAGAGAAGGAGAACCTGTTTGACAGGTGGTGCACTTCTCAGAAAGCAGAGTCAAGAGAGCAGCTTAGACAGTTGATTCTCCTAGAGGAATTTAAAAGATGTGTTCCTGATACCGTTTCCACTCATCTAAACGAGCGTAGGGTATCGAAGATAGGCGACGCCGCTGTCTTCGCTGATGAGTTTGTGTTGACACACAAGTCAGTTTTTTTGGAGGACTACCGTGTTGAGTCCAGGGATAGGCGTCCTGTTCAGGGGGGCCGTTTCCCAAAACCTGTGTCTGCTGGTCAGTTAACTTCACCTCCTAGGCGGGGTGGTTCTGCTGGTGCATTCCCAGAAGGGATTATCTGTTTCTACTGTAAAGAACCTGGTCATATCGTTGCTGGGTGCCCGGTGCTTGAGCAGAAAAATGTCAGAACGGTGGCTCTGGTAGAAACCATATGCAGAACACCTTTACCAACGTTAGATGGTGATGGGGGAAGTATCAAACGTGTGGACAAAGAGCTCGAGGGTTCCTCAAGATTTATGATGGATGGATTTGTTTCCGTGACTAATGCACTAGAGTCCAAACAGGCTATAACAATTTGGAGAGATACCGGTGCTTTTCAGTCCCTCATTCTGGAGGGGGTTTTGCCGTTTTCAGAAAACTCTTCTTTGCATTCCGGTGTCGTTGTTCGGGGGTTTGGGGGTGGATTTGTGGATGCACCTTTGCATGAGGTCACGCTCAATTCTCCCTTAGTATCAGGCAATGTTGTTGTGGGGGTATGTTCTCACATTCCCATAAGAGGGGTGTCCTTCATTCTAGGGAATGATTTGGCTGGTGACAAGGTGTTGGCTACTCCAGTTGTAACTCCCATTCCTGTGCTTTCTGAGGTCCCTACTGAGCTGGCACAGAAACATCCAGGAGTGTTCCCTGTGTGTGCTGTGACACGGCCATGTCAAAGGACAAAAATTATGTTTTTGATACTTCGACCTGGGACATTACACTTGGTGACACATTCTTTGTTGAATTGAAAAGTGTACCTGTTGAGAATTTTGGAAAGCACACTGTGGATGTACCTCTGCATAATGATTCTCTTGATTGTGCCTTTGTGTTAGGCCCGGTGGTGAAACCAGGGTTGACATGCGTGCCGGAGAGGCATATGGTAGGAGTTGATCTGGCAGCGCAGTGTCTCAAGGTCTTCCCAGCCTGTACGGTGGCTGAGGCCGCGAACGAATTGGAGGATGAGTGTGGGAAGGATGCTATGAGAGGTGCTGTTGGTTCATGTGACACCGTTCTAGTTGAAGGGGCTACTAGGCCTGACTTAGGCTGCCAGCCTTCCCACAGTAGCTCTATTGTCCCTAATGTTTCACTTGTGGGCAGGGATGGTCCCAGTATGTCAGTTGATGATTCTGACATTGATCCACGTGTCCACACTGATTCTCTGCCATGCACTAGGTGTGATGGTCAACCTAGTTACCTGTGTCCTGTGGAGCAGGAGCCGCCTTCGCGACCTGGTCTGTTGAGTGGCAGCCATTTTGATCAGGACAATGTTATTTTGTGTGATGCCATTTTGGATGGTGTTCCAGACGCTTTTGTGACTGACGTATTGCCATGTTCCAGGGACGATGGGGCTGTACCTGAGGCGGTACATGCTACTCTGGATGTTCACGGTTTGCGGTATCCTGAACTGCCAGTGCCAGGTGGGATGGATATGGGCGTGGTGGCGGTATCAGAGATCTATGGTTTTTGTTTTTCTGTGTTCTGTCCTGTTGAGTGCAGTGAGATTAGTTCTCAAATTGATTTTGGTTTGCAGTCTATTTTTGACAGGTCGGTATCAGTGGAGGGGCCTGTTGAAAGGGAGCTCATATATGATACGGTCTTGGTTGGTCAACGGGGTCCTAAGTCTTACGCCTCAGTGGAGGAGGCGCCTGCCCCACTGCAGCCATGTACCGCAGTGGCGGAACCTTTTGTGAGGTCTAGCTTGCCCGAGAGTCGGGACAGGGTTGTGTTTTGTTTTACACAGCACTGGCAAATGTTCCACGCTGAGGAGCATACAACACGGTTGGTGGTCGTGTTCGACCGGGGCCGGCCCGTTATCGCTGTTGTGGTAGTGGCCCTGACAACTAATGGGTCACAGTTGTTTTTTGTTTTTTGTTTTTGTTTATGGGTTGGTATAGTGGTTGCCTCTTGGGCAACCAGTTTGGTGGGGGAGGTGTTATGTACCATGAGCCTGATCACTCCTGTGTCACTGCCTGATCACTGCTGTGTCACTGGGCATACAGGTGAGGGCTGCTAATTAGCTAATTGCTGCTGATTGGTTACCTGCTGGGAGCTTAAAACCAGCCCTTGAGTCACACATGCAGGGTCTGTGGTTAGAGGAGTGTGGGTTAACAGAGAGTTATCACGTTCTTCTATTCTTGGTTCTTTAGTTTGTATTAGTATTTCCTTGTTAAAGTAGTCTTCTTGGGTTAAACACAGGTTTTGGTGTCGGTTTTGCACATAGGTTGCGTGCCTTTGAGCCAGGGTCGTAACACCCATAAACGGCATTTATTGGAATATTCTCGAATACACTAGACACGTTGTCATTTTGTCGGCCTATTTATGAATCGTTTTCAAATAAACGCTAGATTATCGATAGTATATGTGTACTTATGCACGCTATAGAAGCGGGCTGAAAAATCTATTCTCTCATTTCCTCAACATCACACACACACACACACACATACACACACATGGCACATGCTGATATCTCAGTGAATACAGCTCTGATTATCCTAAAACTGGTAACATAGACTCCTTACCTTAGATCAGATGTTCTCCAAAAAGATTATTCCAATTCCTGATCGCCATTCCAAATATCGATCGCATTTATTGATTGATTATTGGCTGCTGTAAATATATATTCCACGCTGCTTTCCATCTCGCAATCACTTCCATGTTCATCAGACGGCTTGCCAGTGTTACGTTCCAAGGCCCGGCCCTGGCTGGACCGGGCATGATAATAACATTGGACAGTGCTCTCCTCCTGACATTGGCTCCCTACCTACCTCTGGTGATCTAAGCCAGATGGTGCGGTCTGCCATTTTATGTTGGTTTCATATAATTGATTGGATTTATAATTATCTGTTATCCTGGGCCATCCCTGTCTGTGTTTGATGTCATCCCCCCTGTCTGGTTGTTGTGTGTCATTGCCTTGTGTCTAGTTGTATTTATGGTGTCATTGCTTTTGTGTCTAGGTTGTGTTTGTGATTCTGTGTTTTGGCCTGGCCCTGCCAGGTGTTGATCGTGTTTATTAGTGTTGGTATTTAGGTGTCTGTTTGTCCTCACTTCCTTGTGGTGTCATTTCCTCCAGTATCCCGTGTTGTCCCCGTGTCGTGCCTGCCTTCCCTGTTGCCTATATACTCCTGTCGTTTTCTTGTTTTCCTTCGTTGTTTTGTTAGTAGTAGTGTCTTTTATTTGTATTGTATATTGGATCATTAGTAAACACCCCTTCTTCAAGCATCGCTCCTCGTCTCTGACTCCGTTCCTTCTCCCTTGTCTGCAAACTGTGTTCTCACCTTCATTAGCACCACAATCGTTACATGCCAGCACAGTGGAGCCAGTTGGCTCCACCTCCACATATCCAGCAGTATAATCGAATGGCCTGCAGTTACACAGGGATAGACGATAGGGGGCGGTATTTTCCCATCTGAGCTCCTAGAGGGTCTGCTGTACCAACGGGAGACTCGGTTGATGAAATATGAATTCAGATCGCTAATAAAAAAAATCAAACGACATGTCACGTCGTCGGCACTCAGCGGGGGGCATGATAAGACGACAATACAAGCTTTTTTACTTTGCACAACATTTTTTACCAAATTTCTGTACAGTTGTGTATAATATATTTTTTATAGTATTTGTTTTTACCTCTTTTGTACTTATATTATAATAAAATCTTGAATCTTGAATTACTATCTTGACTAGCTCTCTCTCATTGGCAGAATACTCTCATCAGAATAACCACAGCCAGAATGGGTGCCCTCAGCCTCTGAGGTGTTATGTGGGGAGGGGTTACAGTATAATAGCACTGATTTCTGGGTAGAGTAGTTTATTATGCATGGGTGGAACAGGAAGAGGTTAATGTCTTGTGTGTGTGTGTGTGTGTGTGTGTGTGTGTGTGTGTGTGTGTGTGTGTGTGTGTGTGTGCGTGCGTGCCAGTGGAGGTTTCTCTATGACAACACGTGAAACACAAATTCACTCATAATTCATAATTATTATTAATTTACATATACCTATATATATATATTTTTTTTTTAATTATTATTATTATTATTATTATTATTATTATTATTATGTTTTCATTATAAATGTTTTCCTCTGTAAAAAAAAATTCCAGTGCATTTTCTTTTCTTCAAAAATGGCCAAAATGTACAGCTCTGAGCAGGCCTGCACTGCAGTAATGCCTGCAGTAATTATTCGTGCAGAATAACTGCACAGGTTGACCCAGGGTTAAATAAATAATAAATAATAGCCAATCAAAATAGGCTATTAATGTCATCTAAGCACGGTCTGTGTATTTAAACTCTTGCCATTGAATGGGGGATTGAATGATTGACAGCCCTTGACATCCAATACACGGAGGTTGAATGATTGGCAGCCTTGCAAATCCAATCAGAGTATGGCTCCTACTCTGCAGGTCTGCAGCTACACGGCTGTTTCTCCCCTTGCGGGATTGATTGATTGAAAATTGTATTAACAGAGCACTGAGAGCAGCCACGTTCGAAACATCTATATTAGTGTATCTAACATTTAGCACTTTAATAGCAACTTATTTTTCGCCGGCGGGACATTTACTGAGGACCAGCACAACACACCTGTGGATATTATGATTTAACAAGTCTATCTGTCCAGGAGGATGACAACATTATTGCAGGTACTGTAAGCAGGCAGCCTAGCAGTTTCTAGCTTGGATGCTAATAACTACTAACGTTATCACGCTAGCTTGGATGCTAACTAACGTAATTAAGCTGGTCATGGTTCATGGTGAGCTGTTTGTGTTATAACGAGACAGCAAATGAATGAATGAATGAAAACTTTATTTGGGTGAATCGCTTGGGTGACTGTCTGAGTGACCACCTGTCGGGAGTCCCGAAAATGGAACGTGTGTCACGCATCAACAGAACAATGTTTAGTGGATTTTGACAGCAGCCTCACGCAAATGAAGGATTGATTAGATCACAAAAGACTGCTGTTTGTTGCATTGCTGGATTTGCAACTGCAGAGGAGGTCATTGAACGTTTCATCAGAAAAGAGCAAAGGATGGATTTCATTTACAAGGAGCGACAGGGACACTATTTCCTCCTAAGAAGTAACGTCGTCAATGGTGAGTGAATTTTTTTTTTTTAATATTTAGTAGCTGTGTGGGGCGGGTCTGTGTTGATTATGATTTAATTGGCTGTATTCTCTCTCTGCGTTGGTATGCGTTCTGCCTTTCTGTGGTATAACGAGCGATTTCTTTTGGTCCGCCGTGGCCCCCTCCCTCCTCCTCCTCCTCCTCCTCCCTTCTCCTCCTCCTCTTCCTCTCTCTCCTCCCTCTCTCTCCTCCCCTCCTCCTCCTCCTCTCCCTCTCCTCTCTCCTCTCCTCTCCCTCTCCTCTCCTCTCCTCTCCTCTCCTTAATCAGAGTTTCCAACGCTATAGGTCTATATGACAGGCGTTGTACTCTTAAACAGTAATGTATATTTGTAGATCTGGTATGTCATAAATGTCTGGATGTAGCAGTACTGTCTATATCTCTGTATGTCATATATAGATGTAGCAGTACTGTCTATCTGTATGTCATGTTATGATGAATTGAAAATGGGGGACCCTGATGTAAACAAGACGAATGTCTTTCTCTGGTCTGCATCCCCTTAACAATTGTGTGTATTGAGCCGTACTGTATTGTACCCATTCTGCAATCTGTTAAATAAAGTTTTCATTCATTCATTCATTCATTCATTCATTCATTCATTCATTCATTCATTCATTCATTCATTCATTGTCCTTGTGTTACATAAAACCCATCTGTGGCCTCGTGCAGAGGAAGGTGGTAAATACATGTTAAGATATTCCAATGTACAGTTTTGCATACCATTGACTCAGAATGGTCTGTTTTATTGAAATCATCACAGCAGTATAGTTTGTTTATACTTCAGAAGTATGATATTTAAACATGGTCCCCAAAATGAATGGAAGCTAATGAGGAGCCTGACACCTTGGAGGAATGGGGGTGTTGCAGCGTTGGGGATGTTTAAAAAAATATAATTTAATATATAATATAATAATTTGTGCTTCACCTAAAAATTTGGTCAGCAGCCTCCACTGGTGTGTGCGTGCGTGTGTGCGTGCGTGCGTGCGTGCGTGCGTGTGTGTGTGTGTGTGTGTGTGTGTGTGTGTGTGTGTGTGTGTGTGTGTGTGTGTGTGTGTGTGTGTGTCTCACTGGTTCTCTGGGTGGAACAGGTAGAGGTTAAAGTCTTCGTGCTCTTGACACCAGCAATTCTGTAGAGGTCAGAGGTCACAGCACACTAAGTCAACATCAACAACAACAACAACTTCTACATCCATCTTCATCATCATTAGAATCATCAATCATGGGTCAGGGCGGAGCAAAGGCAGCATGGAGTAAGACGTGTTTCACAGCAGCTCCCCACAAACTTTGAAAAACATACTTTTTATCCCCATGGCCATAGTCTTTGTTTTATTTTTGTTTTTTATTTTTATTTAACCTCTTCCACCCGGAGCCTATTTTCTGAAAATCCGCCTAAAATAAATGGAAAAGTAAATGGAATATTGCTCCACTTCTACAAGGTATTTGCATATTCTTGGTATCTAGGGACATCTATGGACCTCAGTGAATGTATTCCCAGTGTCAGAAATATTGTGTCTATTACCAGGCTTGCTTAAATTGTGATGAAACAAAGGAGAATATGAATTATGATTTTTCTTTGCATCTTTGACATGGAATAACACCATGCTAAAAATGACCAGACATAAGTTATCCTATAACCCTAGTTATATGAGTTCTACCCAGCCACACCCACTCCCGGTCACGTATATAACCATGCGCCCCAACTTCCGAGTCTGAGTCTCATTCAAAAGACAGTCAGGGGGCCTCAGGGCCGCAAAGCAAGATGCTTGCCAGAACTCATATAACTAGGGTTATATTATCGTATAGCTTACGCTCTGCTCGTAGTGGAACCTTATCCCTTTCAATCTAATTCTGAATAAAATTTCTCCACATGTACACACCCATCCGCCTGGCCACACCCACATCCGCTCCTCTACATAAGTGGGGATGTGGACATACTAACTCATATTAACTCTGTGGAATGGCCTGCCTCGGAACCTCTGCTGCATTTACAGTAGATTCACTTTTAAAAAGAATCTTAAATTGTTTTTAAATTGTTTTTAACACTGTAAAGTGGTTTTTTGTTTTTGTTTTACACTAATGTAATTTTAGCTATATTAATTGTTACAGTAGGTTCATTATGCATTGTGTGTACTGACTTTTAATAATTTTGTTTTTTTGCAATGGTGATTGTTTTTGTGTTTTTTTGTGTGTGGACCCCAGGAAGACTAGCTGGTTGCTATCGCACCAGCTAATGGGGATCCCTAATAAAATCAAATCAAATCAAATCTAACAGCTCCTTCCCTATTTTCACCACCGACAAGTGTCTGTATACACCACTTGAGTTTAGTGCTGAAATAGTTGTTGGAAAGGAGCTACGTGGACATTGTATCTTATTTTTCTCTCTCTCGCCAATTTACGAGAAAAGCTAAGACATAATGTTTGCACCTTCGGAGGGTTTGGACGCTCACAACGTCACCCTTCACCAGCGCTTCTCCATTGCCGCGTCCTCCGTGCGTCGTGGGGCGTCTCTGACTCCGCGGTCGTGGCAGTCGGATACGCCCGGGCGGCGCCCGGTGGTGAGTTTGCCTCTCCGAGGGGCCGTTGAGCCTCCATCTCCCGTGAGATGGCCTGGTTCCGGCCCTGGTTCCCCCGCCAGTGGACAGTCGGCTGACAGGCCGACAGCTCCTCTGGTGGCTGGGGATTTGCGACGCAGACTCTTCGCCTCTGCTCGCTCTCGTCGTAGGGCGGCGAGCTGCAGGGGCGAACGGCCAGGCTTTGAGGTTGTGCTGGAGCCGGACGAGAGTTCTCTTGCCTCGTCTCCATTTGCGATGGAGACTGAGGATTACATGGAGGGGGCGAGAGCTCTCTTGTTCGATGCCCCAGTGGAGACGTATCATTCTCCCCCTCGGGGTGTGGCAGGGAGTGTTGCGTCTCCTTGGGGTCCCTTGTTCTCCGGTGTTGGGTTAGAACCTCCGACCCCGAGACAAGATGCTCAGCTATCTGCCGCGTCGGATGGTGGCGCCCGACATGGCAGCCTCCCGTATGTGAGGGACGCGAGTGACGTTTGGTCCAGGGGCTAAAGGACGGGGTGCCTCGGCTTGATAGCCCGATGGCATCCATACTTTGTCCCGAAATGGTGTGGGAGCCGTTGCGTAAGCCGGTTCCCCAAGGGAAATCGGCTAGGCAGATGGCTAATTGGAGTGACCAGGTGTACATCGCCGCGACTCAGAGCCTAGCTGCGACTTCCAACATCGCGCAGCTAGCGCGCTACATGTCGGGGATGATGGCGGGCGGGTCGGTATTGGATGACCATCAGCAATATCTGCACGCCCAGGCGGCTGGAGCCATCCTGCACCTTACCCAGCTGCAGGCGATAGCCACCGGGAAGGAGCGCGCCCTGGCCACTCTATCCCAGCGCCACCTTTGGCTGGAGCAGGCGCGGGTGCCGGAACAGAAGAGGATTCCCCTGCTCACGGCCCCCCTCTCCGATGCTGGGCTATTCGGGTCGGCCATGCAGCAGATGACGGCAGCCTGCAGAGAGATGGAGGAGGAGCGCTCTGTGCTCCAACCCCATTTCCCCCAACCCAATGCCACCGGTGATGGCCGGAAAAAGCAACGCCGGCAGAGGACCGCGACCGTTGCCTCCGCCACCACCGTCGCCGCTACTGGGCCTTCGGCGAAGAAGGCCAGGAGTGGAGGGAGTGCCTTGTCCGCCGCAGCCAGCCACCCCACGCCAGGAGGTAACGGTAGGGATCGACGTGACCAGGCTTCCCAGAACCGTTCCTCCGGGCCGGCTCCCCGTGGGGGCAAACACTGCGCTGCACGCGGCAGGCGCCGCTAGTGACTCCCCTGTTTACCCCTGTCCCCTTCCCCTCCCCAACATATAATTTTTGTTACTAAATAAAAGGTCCCTCCTGGTGAGGGACTGTTTTTTGTTACAAACTGTGTTTATTCACTATATATTGGGGATACTGTAACTGAGGGGTACAATTCCCTGACTGTATTAATCAAGTATTAGTATCATTAAACTACTACCGTCTTATGTACATTACTGGCCAATACCGTACACAGGTATATGATGAGAACTTCTCCACAATAACACGGTTTCCACACAAATACTCGTTTAGAATATTTATTACATCAAAGGTGGGATATTACATTACTTGAATGCGCTTATAAGGCAAATCGAATGTGCATAGGCAAATCAATAGTGAATATTAGTAATTATCTCTGGTACTCAGGGGAGATACTGGAAAGGGGTACTACCGGTTGTAAGCCAGCAGGGGGAGGCAATGCTCCATACAAAGTCAATGGGTTCAACAGGGGCTTCAACAAGGCACCTGGATACGGTATATTACTCCCTGCTCCGCGGGGAAAAGCAGCCGCTGTAATTCCAGTGTGCAGCAGCGCGGGTGGAAGCCGTGGAGTCTCTGCTCCAACAGAGACGGGCTCGAATGATGTCCTCACGGGCATGTGTAGATCCCACAGTAGCAGCGGGGTAGGCGGTTCTCTGCTCCAGCAGCCACAGTCAAAAGCAATAATCCTGCCGGAAGGTGGCTCTGCAATCACCGGTGTAGGTATCCTCCGTGGTGCACGGTAGTTCACAGTTGAACTTGACGTTACTATCCTTATTAGCACGCGGCAATAAGTGCTCTATGTAGACACACAATTACCCACTTCACGTGGTCTTTGACTCGTAATGAAGGCTTTTACTAATAAGGAGCGAACGATACGTTAAACAAACGTAGTAGGATAAACACGACTCTATTTGGGGCAATACGAGCCCTACTCTGCCCACGTTGCGTAATGGGGAGAGACGTCACTTGGATAACTGGAACTGAACGAGACTGAACGGGACAAGGGACTAAAAGGAATTCTACATTTCTTGCGCCCTATTTATATGTACGGTGGACAAATAGTGCCGCTCTGCTTTCGGTAGCCGTATTCCTACGCGGAACCGGGGCTAGTTGGGACATGTTCGTCGGCACTATTGAACTTGACTCAAGGGGCCTGTCTGCTGGCGCCAGGTTCTTGTCCAATGAGAGAATGAACTATTATGGGCTGTAGGCTAAAGGGATATTCAGTGTATATGTACAAAGAATATACAAGGGATATCAAACGACATACAAATACTATTCAATATATATCAATCAATAAATACATATATTCGGTTTAATCTGACCCTTTGTAACAGATACGATAAACCCTCACCTACCTGTGGGGTTGTGTGTTTGCTTAGAGAGTAGGACAGTTTTCTTGTAAATTGTTCTGGTCGCTATATATATGTGTGCTTAGCAAGGCCTGGGGCTAGCACTCAGTCGAAAGACTTGTCTTCCCTCATCATGAAGAAGACTGTGTTCTTCTTGCAGTAGTAAGAGTGAACTTTACCTTTTTTGTCTGAGGGGGTTGTGTGTATTCTGTTACGTTTGGGAAACATGGCATCGAGTCCACAACCAGGTTAGAGTGTTAGCCTACAGAAGTAATCAATGTAGCTTGTACCGAGGTCTTTAACCCTCTCTTTAAACGTCTGTGTTTTTTCTTTACTTGGTGAAGTACATACACGGGTGACGTGTTCGCACATGAGCCTAAAGCCTTATATAAAGCCGTATATAAAAACCTGTTCGCAAACGAGTTTATCGTCTGTGGCTGGCATGCAGATGGTTGAGCTTATCCTAGTGGTTATATGCTTTTTCATGTAGCATGCTAGGTAAACTGGTATCATCGCTGCTTGCTTGTTTTCATCGTATCCGGGGTATGGGGTCACAAGGGGGTGAACTGATAAACCCTGCCCCCCTTTTTTCTGATTGGCCAGGGGGTTGGACCTCCTGTTCTTCGGTCTTCCTGTCACGCTGTTGGGTCAACGCGTCACAGGGTAGGGAGAGGGGGGGGGGGGGGGGAAGGGAGTTCCCTGGTCCCACGCCATATTTGGGCAGGTGGGTCACGGAATTCCCCCCGCCATAGAATACGTCACTGGGCGCGTTTCTATTGGTCGTGTGGCTTCCGTGAGTTATTTTCAGGCTCCATGTTGTGGACCGCTGTTATTGTCAAGATTGAGTTATGCGGTGCATGGAAACTTTGTTATCTGCTCTGCGCTCTGTTGCATATGTATTGAGCTTTTGGTCGCGTAGCTCAATGTTACATATATCTTTTCAATTATTACTCACATTGGGGTGGCTAGGTGGTGTAGTGGGCAAGGCGCTCGCCATCAATGCAGGAGACGCTGGGTTCGAGCCCAGCTCTCCACATTGCTATCAGCTTGGCTGGTCGTTCATACTAATACAATTGGCAGTATTAGGGGGTGGGAAGCTGATGGGTGGGGATCGGACGTTGTGGACAGCGACTCCTACAGGTCGGTTGGTGCGCCTGCGCAGCAGAATCAGGAAGCGACGGGGGCGGCGTGTCCCTCCCACGCAGACCCCCGCCGCTGAGAGATCGCGCTGTGCAGGTGCGACGGCTGCTTCCTCGAGTACCGGAGGGGACACGTGATGTAAGGCTTCGTCCACATTGCAGCCGGCTTGTGGGAGGCATGGCCTAACAGCGTTCGAGACAGGGGAGGGTAGAATTGGACGATACGAAATTGGGATGGGAGAAAAATAGAAAATGGGAGAAAACGTAGATAAAAAAAAAGTATTACTCAGGTCTCTCTGGGGGTTCCCTCTCTTTTATACAGAGCAGGGTTGACAGGGGTGTTTTCCCTCAGACACGTCATATGGGACCCATATCTGTGTCTCTTGGCCAGCTTCCTGCCGCTCGTCCCAGGCGGCTTGGAGGGAACGTTATCTGGGTTCTTGTTAGAATTACCATTGATGTGTTTTGGGTCTCTACGTGTACATAGTGCTGGCCCTCGGTGCTTCTGTGTGGAACCACGCATGGGCTGGCGCGCCTTGGTTGCTCATCATGGAAACTGCGTTTTTTATGGAGCAACTAGGATGGAGATTTTATCTCTTCCGAGCGCCAGTGTACTAGGTTAGTCTCGACGAATTCTCTTCATCTCTGGGGGGAAATGACGGAATAGATTAAAGCATTGGCGGAGGGGTCTCACGCCCATGGGGTGGGCCACCGGGCGAGGTGCATTCATGCCCTGACCATCTTGGTGGCGCCCTCTGTGATGTTTTAGATCGACACGCGTACCTACCCCCCTCTTAGGACTGGGGATGGTGGCGTGATTAGGACACAGGACTGGTTCTGGTCGCGCCGGACCAGGTCAATTAACCCGTTGTCCGCCGGGGCGGCGATCTGCTGTTCTGGTACCCTGAAGGACTTTGTGCTTTTTCAGGGGGAAAATGCCGGGTTGGCCCGGGCGTCGCAGGGTTTGATGTTATGGAGGTGTGTTCGTGGTTATGTCACTGCGTGTTATCCTTCACTGTTGCTTGGTCCATATCGTGTTGTACCTTGCGCTGTGCTAAGGAGCCTGGTCCTTCTCCATTCTTTTTCGCACCTCTCTTCCCCTGCTTGGCGGGGCTGGGAGGGGGCTGTCGAGGTGGTTCTATTGTACCCCTCTGGCATCCCTGTGTACGTCCCGGTCCGCCGGGCCCAGGTCCGGACTCGTTCTCGTCAACCTGTTGGCCTGGGTTAACCCCTTCTTGAAAACTGAAACGCTTGTACTGCTGTATAGCCGGTGTATACGCGCAGTTGTGTTTCAGAGTTTTTTCTTGGGGGGTTAAGGGAACAACCGCCTCCTGTTAAACTAAATATAGGGAGGTGGTTGGTTCCCCGGTGTGCCGGTAGAGGAGTCAACTCTCGGGTTAGGCCGGGCTTGACCCCGTCTGCCTGCGAGTGTGCCCCCGCACTTTTCATGACGTCTGCCAATCATGTCAGCCTTCTCTGCCTCGGCCTCTCTAGGGGGTCGGGTTTTTGTGGAGGCTGCAACATGGTGCACAGTAGGGCTGTCCCCGACTAAGGAATTGGATGGTCGACTATGATTGGCCAACATTTGCTGTTAATCGACTATTGGTCGACAAAAAAATAATATATATATAATATTTAAAAAAAAAAACTATTTCAAATCATTTTTTTACTATTTTTTATCATTCCATTTGAGCTGTGGGGGGTGCTTAATGTCTGAAGGAGTCGACTGAAGGCTTCTTGTCCTCTGCAAAAGCATGCAATTGGTCCACTGATGGATACATCTTGATATTTGTCTAGTCTAGTGTGTTCATTAGATGGGTGAAATCCTCTTTCAGTGCCTCTGTGCCTGTTTTCATAGGCAGTTAGCCTCTGTTATGCATGCCATTAGCGTTAGCCACGCTTCTAGGCCTCTTTTCTTTTGGAAAGAATGATACAAAAAATATTTAAATAAAAAATTATAATTTCTTTTTTAATTTTTAATTTCTTTAATTTTTTTATATTCGACTAAGAGGTTGGCCAGTTGACTACGGCTCCTTTCGACCGATTAGTCGACTAATCGACTAATAGGGGTCAGCCCTAGTGCACAGCATACCGAACGCCCCTTCCGCCGGAGTGCTGTTCTCAGTAGACCCCTTAGGCGCCTGTCTAGTCCGCAGTGCTCCGGGCACAGGTCGAGTTATGCTTTTGACCTGTTGCCAGGATTGAGGGATCAACCTCTTTGGGGGTTGTCTCCCCGGTGCACTGCCTGGCCCCACAGTGTTGTGGGGGTGTAGCCTATGTGGAGTGCTTCAGGGCGGCGTGCTGTAGGGGGGAAGGGCCTGCTCTTGGATTGGGCCCTGTCCCATACGCTGGCAATGTGGGGGGTGGTGTCACTAGTGACCGTCTGGTGGGGTCTCAATGCTGCGGCATCGTTGGCCTCACCAGGCCCCCTTTCCGGGGGGTCCTGACCCTCAGGCTGTTCCTGGGGCTGGGTCCTCCTTCTCCCTCCGCTGCTACGGCCTTGCCACGGGGGTTGGGTTCTTGACCTTGACCTTGTGATGTTAGGGACTGTAACAGGTATTTTTTTCTTCCCGTTCGTTCCCTAGTGGCATGTGGGATGCGCGCCTGTGTAGTCGCAGGTTCTTCTGTGTGAAGGTAAGTCCCACGATCTGCTCACCCTGTGCATTTGAGTTGCTAAACCCTCTTCGCACAGTCTGATCCGATTCCCTCCCGTCCCCCTCTAGGTGGGTCCGGGGGCTCGGGTCCTCCCCGGTTCTGATGGTTGTGGGGGGCCTCAGCGGGTACATTTGTCAAGCTTCCGCTCTGCTCAGCTCCTGTGTTCCACTACGAGCAGAGCGTAAGCTATACAATAATATAACATACGGTTATCCTATAACCATAGTTATATGAGTATAGCAAGCACTCTGCTCGGACTCACTGAGGACCCCGTGGTCTTCGCCTTCGGTGGTGAAAGACTTGGGAAGGAGCTGTTAGTATGGCCACGTCCCCACTTATGTAGAGGAGCGGATGTGGGTGTGGCCAGGCGGATGGGTGTATACATGTGGAGACATTTTATTCAGAATTAGATTGAAAGGGATAAGGTTCCACTACGAGCAGAGCGCTCACTATACTCATATAACTATGTTCAAGTTCAAGTTCTTGGTTCTATGGTTATAGGATAACCGTATGTTATAGGATAACCTTCATTATATTTAGTTTTGGCTACACGTCTTGCTCGCTATTGGACCAATGGGCGGAGCAAGGCACATAGGCCCGATATATCCGGTACATAGTGTGACCACTGGCATACCGGGGAGACATTCACTCTTGAAGAGGATTGTTCCTTTAACCCAGGCTGACAGGTACCTTAGTGAGAGCAGGGCTCGACCGTGCCTGGAGGAGACGTACTGCTCCTTTAGACCATGAGCCACACAGGGGCACCTTGAGGGGCTAACTGCTTAAAAACAGTTATGTCAGGTCTGCCCTGTTATCTCCTCCTGGAGAAGCACAGGGCCTTCAGGCTGACAGGTTCCTTAGCAAGAGCAGAGCTCGACCGTTGCCTGGCGGACACCGGGCTGGACTGACCCGGTCCGGCGTGACCAGAATGACTCCTGGGTCCCCAACGCTGCCGCACCGCTTTTAAAACCGGTTATCCCAGGTGAGGAGGTGCACGTTTTGACCGTAAACCACAGGGGGTACTACCGTGACAGACTGCCCAAAAACAGCTACACGGAACTCCCCCTGTGACGTACGATCTGCCTCATCATGTAGGAGACCCTCAAGCTGGCAGATGCCTTAGCAAGAGCCTGAGCGGAGCAGAGCTCGACTGCCGCCTGGCGGAGACGTACTCCCTCCTGACTGACCACATAAACGCTGCTATGTTGTCCGGACAGACCAGGGTGTGCCGGTCCCTAGACAGTGTTAAAAACGCCTGGAACCAGGCACTGACTTTCCTTCCCCAGTGCGTTAATTGCCACAAAAACACAGGGGACAGACCATTGTATAACCTAAATATCGGGGCTGCAACAGGTCTGCCTCGCCAACGAAAGGACTTGATTCAACTTTGGCCTCTGTCTTGCCAGGGCTGTCTGTTTCGGACAGACCAGGGCGTGCCGGACCCAAGACAGCGTTACAAACGCCCGGGACCAGGCAACGCCTTCCCCTACCCCGTTAATTGTGTCAAAAAACAGGGGGACAGGCCTTTAAAATTACAACCCGAGAACGGCGCTGGGGGTTTTGATAAGACAGACCCCAACCCATCGTTTCAACCCCATCTGAAAATAGGAGCGGCCTGGGCCCTCTTAGGACCTTCGGCACGGGATTTTCATGCAGAACCTGGGAAAAAAGACCCGTTGCTACATTAACCTCTTTAACACTTTGAGTGCTAACGCGTTTTGTCGTTAGTTCATGCCGCCCTTTGAATGCCACCAACGGTATATAGCGTTTTTATGTTGTATTCTTTTTTATTCTGCGATTTGAATTCATATTTCATCAATCAAGCCTCACGCTAGTGTTTCAGAGTCTCTCTGAGCTCAATTGGGAAGATACCGCCCCCTATCGTCTCTCCCTGTGGTACTGCACCCCATTAGTTTAGACTGATGAAGGGGGGGGGGGGGGGCAGTTTCCTCATTTTACTTCACCGTCAAGCCAACTGAAGAATCCATTGTGATCGCCGACCATCAGAACAGAGTGGATTATGTATTTCCAGCACCCAACGCTGAATCAATAAACGCGATCGATATTTGGAATGGCGATCAGGAATTGGAATAATCTTTTTGGATAACATCTGATCTGAGGTAAGAATCTATTTTACCAGTCTTGGGATAATCAGAGCTTTTTTCACAGATATATCAACGTGTCCCATATGTGTGTGTGTGTGTCTGTGTGTGCTCGCTGATCAGGAAATGAGAGAATCGATATTTCAACCCACTTCTATAGCGTGCATAAGTACACATATACTATCGATAATCTAGCGTTTATTTGAAAACTATGCATAAATAGGCCGAAAAATTACAACGTTTTTGTGTATGCCAGAATATTCCAGTAAATGCCGTTTATCACGGAATCTATATATTTTCCTGAAAAACGAGAAATTAACCGATTAAAAAACAATCCGTTTCGACAATGTTGACTGCAAACAAGTCATTGATAAACGATGGGCAGATTAGACACATAGCCATAATTTAAGACAGAGATTATGCGTTCACAACGCTATCATTGAAGTGGGTGGTGGCATTTAACCACGTTTTACCATGTTAACCAGTGGCACTGGAAGTGTTAAGAGGGAGCGATGCAAATTTTCCCCCGCAGACCAGATACATTTGATAGTGTGAGCTGGGATCTTTAGCCGAGCAGCCTGACAAATTTACCCGTACAACCACTTCTCGGATTAATTCAGGACTGGAACCACGTGATGATATTTAGACGGGACGCACACATAACCTCACTCGTTTTGAGTCAGCGGGTATGGGGGACCCTCCCTCTGCATCGAGCAGGATATGTAAATATCTGCTCTGACGCTGGGGACGTCAGTCCATTCTGACAGGAGGAGGGGGACCTCACGCACATACGTCATTATGCTGATGTGTAAGGGGATCACCCTCAGTGATGAACGCATCTGCCACGGCTTGTGTTCATCACGCGCACCCTTGTCAGAATCTCACAAAATGTATATGGTACACCCAAAAGATAAGGGTTTATATCTTCACCCCTTTTTAGCCCTGTGTTGGTTTATAAGTGAAAAGCATACGCAAAGCATATGTCCCCTTCATCGCATATGTCCCCTGAAGAATTCAGTACTGTATCTACAAAAACCCCTGGAAATTATTAATTTGCTTAGATTCTACACTTGATCTCAAGAAGGTGCTGAATGAGCTTAGTGGCAATTTTTCATGTCTGGTCAATGTTAGCATGGTGTTATTCACCGTAATAATAATAATAATAATAATAATAATAATAATAATAATAATAATAATAATAATAATAATAATAATAATAATAATAATAATAATAATAATAATAATAATAATAATAATAATAATAATAATAATAATAATAATAATAATAATAATAATAATAATAATAATAATAATAATAATAATAATAATAATAATAATAATAATAATAATAATAATAATAATAATAATAATAATAATAATAATAATAATAATAATAATAATAATAATAATAATAATAATAATAATAATAATAATAATAATAATAATAATAATAATAATAATAATAATAATAATAATAATAATAATAATAATAATAATAATAATAATAATAATAATAATAATAATTGATATTCTCCTTTGGTTCTCCTTTGGTTCATTACAATTTACTCAAGCATAGTAACAGACACAATATGTCTGACACTGGGAATACATTGCCTGATGTCCATAGATGTCCCTAGATACTGGAACATGCTAATTGCCTTGTAGATGTACATTTACTTGGGTATGTACTTTAAGGGCAATTGTTTTTAAATATGGCTTAAGAGGTTAACTGTGCAACAGGTGCGCAGCCACACCTTAAGCCAGCCACCCCCACATCACAGCACTATATAAATGCAGTCCATTTTACCCTGAAACCTATGATTTAAGAAGTGAAACTTATTCTTGATTATTCTCTGAATATACAGTAATATTCCACTGGGCTAAGTTGTGTAGTGAACAACGGTGAGCCCAGGGGGAACCTGTCCATGCACATAACCTCTTCCCTGCGTTAAGAAATAAAAAATATAAATCTAGCAACTTACCTCATCCTCTGTGTCGTCTTCAGGGGAGGAGTCATCCTTGGAGGCAGCGTTCACGTTAGGTTCGTAGGTCAAGGTCCTTCCGTTGCAGTCTCCGTACTCTGTGATGGCCAGAGGGCCCAGAGTGGACGCCTGCAGCAGCTGCAGGGACAGCGGCCTCGGCCTGCCACCTCCCCCCGCCTCCCTGCCCTCTTCGTCCCCCTCGTCCTCCTCCTCCTCTCCTCCCTCCGCGGAGAGCAGGCTCTCCCTCTCTCCGCTGGTGTCTCGTCGTTTGAGGCTGGGGGCGCGGCCCAGGCTGTTCCAGCTGCCCCACGAGCTTGCCGAGCCGCGGGGAGGGAGAAGGAAGCGCCGGCCGGGACTTGACTGGGTCTGAGAGAGAAAACAGTGAGAATGTGTGAGAAAGATACCCATCAATAGAGCGTTCAATCCTCTATATTTACTATTACCTCGAAATCTATCTCAAACATGTTATCGTATCGTTCTTTTTTCAATCTTGAAGAACGTTATTGACGTTATTCCATTCATAATATAAGAATTGAATTGAATTGAAGAGTCCCTTTCCCTTTCTGTGTGTTTTTTTTGGGGGGGGGGGGGGGCAAAGTTTGTTGTACACTATTGGAAGGAACAGCTGTCTACTCACCAGAGAGCGCTGGTCATAGGCTGAGGGATCCATGGAGGCAGTACTTCCACGGCGAGATTCTCCTTGACCAATCCCTGCCTCTGAATATCCTATCCCCGCCTCTCTGTACCTAGATCCCGCCTCTCCATACATAAGGCTCTCCCCTAGTAATGGTTCAGGGTCAGGGGCACTTTTTGGTGTGGCTTCCGTTAGCATAATTATTGGAGGAGCCAATGAGCAACGAGGGTCGACGTGACCATTGGCTGTCATCATCATCATCTTCTCATCCTCTTCAAAGTTATCGGACTTCTTGTCATTATCAGACTCCGACCGGCTGGCATCACCCTGTCACACACACATGCCACAGGCAGGTAAAGACACACACACACACACACACACACACACACACACACACACACACACACACACACACACACACACACACACACACACACACACACACACACGCACGCACGCACGCACGCACGCACACACACACACAGCTTTCCCCTTAATTAACCACCACAACAAAGGTTATGAATTATAACCCTAGTTATATTAATGCTGGCAAAGCATCTTGCTTCGCCTATTGGACTGTCCCTGCGCCTATAGGTTACCTCTGAAATAATTTCACTCAATGCACCTGTTACTGACCAGGACCATGACCCTCTGCTTGCATAGCAGGTGTGGTTGCTGCTAATCTCCCTCCCAATGCTTCTTTCATGTACGGAAAATAACTAGTGACAACAGGGAGTAAAAGCAAGATGCTTTACCAGCATTATTATAACTAGGGTTATAATTCTAAACCTTCATTATATATCATGCTGGCTTTAGCATCTTGCTTCGCCTATTGGACAAATTGGTGAAGCTGGAGTGAAGCCCTGATCAGTTGGCTCTTTAAAATACCAGAGTAGAGGAATAAACAACTCCTGTCCCTGTCAAAAAGCAGTACAAGTGCACCAGCCACATATCCAAGACTGACATGTCTGAGGAAATGTCTGAGAAGGAAATAAAACCTTGCCCTAGTCTAACACGAATAGATACGGGGTAGGGAATAGGGAGAGCAGGGTAGCCAACTACTCTAGGTTACTAAGGGAACCCTCGTTACACATGAGTAAAATAACTGACCCTAGCCCAAATGTTCTCATGCCTATACAGTAGGACAGAGAAGTATTATGTCAAACAGGTAAAACCTGATGAAGAAACAAATGGAAGACCAAGATGCTGCTGTACATATGTCTTCCACTGAAACCTCTATGAGAAGGGCAGAGAAGGCAGCCACTCCACGCATGGAGCGTGCCTTGACCCTGACATGTGGAGTCTGTCTTGCCTGAGTGTACAGTAGCAGAAGGTGATGTCCTCTTACAACCATTATGACAGGTGTTTCTTTGACAAAGTCCGGCTTCTGGTTGACTCACCATGACACATGAGCAACTGTCGAGTGGATCTGAAGTCAGCAGTGTGTCTCACATAGAATGAGAGTTCACAGAAAGAACATAACAGATGCATGCTCCTTTCTCCATGATCAAAGTGGGTAGGAGGGCAGAACGTCTTAAGAATAATTTCTTATAAGACAAATGACTCAAGGAGGCCTGTTGCAAAGGCTCAAAGGGCTCACAATAGACTATGTAGTACTAGGCAAATCGGGTCAAGAGACCACCAAGACACTTCCCTGCATAAACAGAGGTGGTGAATGGAGCACAACCTTTGAATGGTTCTGATGATGTTATGGTTGATACCTCTGTTCTCATGGTTCAACCTTTCAGAAACAAAGTCATCAGACACCATCCTAGGACAGGAGGATGGCATACTTTGCCATGTACTTGGGAAAGAGTTTCCTAAGACCATGGAAAGGGCCATGGTGGAGCTGCCAGTCCGGTCCGGTGCTATCGGAAGAGGAGTCGAACTCTCTAGCTTCACCCTCTCCACCAACCGATTCATCAGGTGGATGGGGGGAAATGCGTAAAGGAGCCTGTCGGGTCACGGAAACAGGAATAACATCCACTCCCAGTGGGTTGTCCTTCAGCCTGTTGGAGAACCACAGGACGCAATGAGTGGTCTCTTCGCTCACAAAGAGGTCCACTACAGCTATACTGAAACAGTTCCAGATGTGTTTGACAACGTCTGGATGTAACCGCCGTATGTAGAGATACACATCTTTCAAGTCTATGGATGAACTGAGAGCATTCTGAACGTCTTCACTGCAGTCAGCTGATTGAGAGAAGAGAAGGCTAGAATAGGTCTGACGCCGCCGGTTTTATTGGGGACGAGGAAATACCGGGAATAGTCCTGAAACCGTGCGGTGCGGCCAAGGCTAGAAGCCTCACGGTGGTGAACGCTGGCTCCTAAAGCTCCTGTGGGGCAGCCCTGAAGAGGGCCATTGAAATGCAGGAGCCGGGTGGCGGCAACAGTGGACTTTATCACTACGCCTGGTGATGTGAGACTGGAGATGCTGGGCCTGGTGATGTGAGACTGAAGATGCTGGGCCTGGTGATGTGAGACTGAAGATGGCTTAAGAAAGGCTGGTTGGGTGGTGGAGCAGAGTTCATCTGAGTCGAGGAGTGTCTTCTTAAACAGACGCTAGCAAGCAATTCCTCTGTGTGAAAGAAGCGGAAGGGAGATTAGGGGCAACCACACCTGCTTGTATACGAAGCAGAGGGGCATGGTCCTGATCAGTAACAGGTGCATTGAGCAGAATTCTTTCAGAAAGTGACTATAGGCGCAGGAGCAGTCCAGTAGGCAAACAAGACTTGCTGAAACCAGCATGAGATAAAAACCTGGATGCCCAAAACAAAAGTGGCGGCTCTCACCTCAGCCTGGAAGCCATCAACCAAGATGGCAATCAGCAGGTTCAAGAGGATGAAGTTACCGGATGTGATGAGAGCCACGAAGTAGAGAGCTGCCAGAGGAGAGGTGGAGGCCATGCCGTTATATAGAACCAGATTCCAATCCTCCAGGGTCAGAATCTGAGAGAGCGAGAGAGAGAGAGAGAGAGAGAGAGAGAGAGAGAGAGAGAGAGAGAGAGAGAGAGAGAGAGATACAGGAGAATCGTATTTTAGCCATTACAGTACTGCTCTCCTGAGGTCTGTGTGCTTTAACCCTTTCACTGCCACGCTTATGTCAGGCTTTATACCGTCCTCTGCCAGCTCTATTTGTCTATGGAGATGTTCCCCTTCTTTGCAGGGCTATAACTTTTTAAATTGTATTGCTAAATTGACATTACTATGGCCCATTCAACATCAAGTATCTATCGTTTAGGATGTAGCAACGTTCTACTTTTTCATTCACACATTCATACTAAAATATGGTCTAAAGTATAAATATGTTTTTATCGTTTTCTGCAGCATTCCATAGAACGTGAGTTATAGCCACAAATACATATATTAGATCATCAAATGTAGTTTGATACCGATTGACGTCAGATAAAAATTTTCAATTGTACAAGGTCCTAAGCGTCATGCCTCATCATCTGCTGGTGACCGGAGGGGGGGGGGGGGGTTTATAAGTCCGTGGCCGACGTTAAATGATTCATGTAGTATGGGTGATATGTTGATCAGAGCAGATTATACGGATAATAATAATCAAACACGCTGAAACATACCGCAGCTTCCTCTGACCGTTGGGTGATCAGCGTGGAGCAGAAATATCGCTATTATGGGATGTTGTTATATGCGATCCATTTCCAGGTTGTATAATGCTATATACGTCCAAATCATGTTGTTTATCGAGTTATTGGCAACGGATCGCTATCCAGTGTGTCGAGCTGGAGTCCCGCTAGCGATAGCGAGTGGCCGGACGAAATATGGGTGAGCACCACTTCCGGCGCGTCACTTCCGGTTTTGGCGATTCGCCGATCGCCCAAGAGATGGCGGTCTTGAACCGTTGGAGAGTTGAGAGGAGATCAACAGCAAGTCTCAAGTCTCCATGGGTGAAATATGATTTTCATTACAGATTTTTGAAATATTGATCTCAAAGACGCTGTAAGACGTCATTGGCAGATTACGCATGGCGGAGAATGACGTGTAAGTCGTCCTTGGCGATTAAAGGGTTTTAATAAAAGCCAGCATTGAGCTACTTTAATTGCCATCATGCAGCAATACTTGGTAAGCCTGGTACACGTGGGAGTTTACTATTGGCTACTACGGGTGTGTGTGTGGGTGGGTGTACGAGTGTGCATCATGCATGTATATGTGTCCGTACATCTGTATGTATTAGTGTGTGTGTGTGTGTGTGTGCATGCGTGCGTGCGTGCGTGCGTGTGTGTGTGTGTGTGTGTGTGTGATCAGGAGCTGCTGAATAAGCATTTTAGCATTTAGTGCTGAGTGGAGCTGAAATGAACAGTGTTTTCCTTTCCTGTTTAGGAACGCAAATGCGCAGACACATGCGTGCCTGCCCTGCGTGCACACACACACACACACACCACACACACACACACACACACACACACACACACACACACACCACACATATCACCAAGAAAGCTCTATTTGGGAGGGAATGTGATTATGAAGGGAAGCAAGTTATTTACAAAAAAGTTGGATATGATTAGCATGTAGCCCACCAGCTGGGAACAGGGTGGAAGGAAATCCCAACCTGAGCATGACATAAGAGCAAAATGGCCGCCGTGGCCCAGAAGGTGGACGTCCTACCTGGAAGACGGTGACGATGGCCCAGAGCAGAGAGTCAAAGTTCTTGCGGTCGGGGATGGTGTCTCCATGATGGTGGGGGGCCACGGAGCGCGTCTCCAGGCTGAACTTACAGCCAAACAGGTGCATCCCCAGGATACTGCGGACAGCAGAGAGAAACACTGTTAAACAGGTGCATCCCCAGGATACTGCAGACAGCAGAGAGAAACACTGTTAAACAGGTGCATCCCCAGGATACTGCAGACAGCAGAGAGAAACACTGTTAAACAGGTGCATCCCCAGGATACTGCAGACAGCAGAGAGAAACACTGTTAAACAGGTGCATCCCCAGGATACTGCAGACAGCAGAGAGGAACACTGTTAAACAGGTGCATCCCCAGGATACTGCAGACAGCAGAGAGAAACACTGTTAAACAGGTGCATCCCCAGGATACTGCAGACAGCAGAGAGAAACACTGTTAAACAGGTGCATCCCCAGGATACTGCAGACAGCAGAGAGAAACACTGTTAAACAGGTGCATCCCCAGGATACTGCAGAGAGCAGAGAGAAACACTGTTAAACAGGTGCATCCCCAGGATACTGCAGACAGCAGAGGAACACTGTTAAACAGGTGCATCCCCAGGATACTGCAGAGAGCAGAGAGGAACACTGTTAAACAGGTGCATCCCCAGGATACTGCAGAGAGCAGAGAGGAACACTGTTAAACAGGTGCATCCCCAGGATACTGCAGACAGCAGAGAGGAACACTGTTAAACAGGTGCATCCCCAGGATACTGCAGACAGCAGAGGAACACTGTTAAACAGGTGCATCCCCAGGATACTGCAGACAGCAGAGAGGAACACTGTTAAACAGGTGCATCCCCAGGATACTGCAGACAGCAGAGAGAAACACTGTTAAACAGGTGCATCCCCAGGATACTGCAGACAGCAGAGAGAAACACTGTTAAACAGGTGCATCCCCAGGATACTGCAGACAGCAGAGAGAAACACTGTTAAACAGGTGCATCCCCAGGATACTGCAGACAGCAGAGAGAAACACTGTTAAACAGGTGCATCCCCAGGATACTGCGGACAGCAGAGAGAAACACTGTTAGTCAGCGCTGGGAGAGTAGAGCAGGTAGATCTCATGGATACACTGTTGAGCGTCTATATCAGGGGTGGCCAAACTACGGCAGCAAATTCAAAAAATGTACTGTATTGTACTTCTTAGTTTTAACACCAGGTGGTGCTACCATCTTCAACAAGGCAGCTTCTCCACAAAGAACAAAATTAATCAAAGAAAGAAATTGCCACGGATGACCACAAATGGAAGAACCAAAGAAACGCAAGATAGCAAGTGAGTGCAGAACAATCTAGTCAAGGTGGGAAAATGATTATTTCTTCATATAATTCAAGGGGAAGTGTGTCTGTTTGATTTGCAATGAAACCATAGCAGTGATGAAAGAGTATAATGTACGATGACACTTTGGAACCCAACATCAGACCAACACGTCCTACACTGGTGCTGAGCGGGAAGAGAAAGTTAAGCAAATGGCAGCTAGCCTGCTAGCTCAACAACTATTTTTCCTGTGCTAACAAAAGACAAGAATATGCTACAATAGCCAGCTACGAGGTAGCTCAACTCATAGCACAACATGGGAAACCTTTCTCAGACTTCATAAAACAGTGCCTCACTAAAGTTGCAGGAATAATGTGCCTGGAGAGGATGCACGAATTCAACAAGGTGAGCATGTCCAGAAACACAGCTGTGTGTCGAAGACTTGTCAGCTAACATAAAACAGTCACACATTTTTTTCACAAAAGTGTCACATAAAGCTAGTGCACTGTTAACCTCTTAAGCCCGAGCGATACGGTACCGGACCGACAATGACATCACGCCATGAATCCATCTCTACAGAATGTAGCATTTTTTTTTCAAATGTAGCCAAGACTAAAGACTAGGACTACTACTACTATGAACTATGAACTATGAATCACTAAAGACACCTTTAACTGCTGCTATGACCCACTGTCACCTCCATGGAACGTGCAATGTAACTCACTGTGCCTTGTTGTATTGTATATATATTTGTATCTATTTTTATCTATTTTTATCTACATGTATTTTATCTTATTTTCTAGCACTCGCTTGTAATTTTCTAGCACTCGCTTGTATTTAAATATGATTAAGTTAAGTACTGTGTGGTTTTTTGTGAAGGGTGGACTAGCAAAGTAAGATTTTCATTGTATGGCAAACTGTCGTTTTAACTGTGCATATGACAATAAACAATCTTGAATCTTGAATCTTGAACGGTACACATTCGAACCGTGTACCGAATAATACACACATGCCCTGAACCGTGGAGGTCGTACCGAACGTACGCATTCGGGGCATGTGTGTATTGTTCGGTTATATAACGTTACGTTAGTTACGAGCTAACTAACTTTAGCCGCAAGCAAACTAATGTTAGCCGCAAGCTAACCGTGGAAACGCTCACAGAGAAGTGACTCCACGACACCAGTTCGATTAGTGGGGAAGGGGGGTATATTGACGAGTTAATACTTTGACGAATGTTGCCTATATATTTCAGTCAGTTCGGTCTTTGTGTGCCAAACATTATTAAAGGTAAACCTTTTTTTTTACCAAATAAATGAGAAGCATGTTTAAATCAGCAATGCCTCCCCTCTTGCTGTACCAAAATCTCTCCTAGCTCTAACCATCACTGTCAAAATAATGTGCCTGATGTCAAATGGCCTCATTCTTTCAGTTTTTGCATGACTACGGCCTTGAGAATAACTGAACAGTTGGATTATTTTTAGGCTATATATCTTATGTTGATGTATGGTATTTTTAAATTTTTAAATTTATTTTTAATAAAAAACAACGTATACCGAACCGAACCGTAAACCGTAAAAACCTAAAACAGTGATACGAACCGAACCGTCGATTGAACCGTTCCACCCCTAGTAAAGACCCTAACCCTGTCAAAACAGCAGTCAAAGTGTATATTTTCAGCACGTTTCTGTTATTAGTGAAATATTAGTTATAGAAATATAGTTGTTGTACTGACAACTGCTGAAGGAAAGACAGGACAGCTAACTGAGAAACATTGCTTTAAAGTGAAACTTAGGGTAAGCTACTTTAATTCAGTTAGTTAAATCTTAAAGCTGAAACCCTTCAGGTACCAGCTGACTTGAGTAGGGGGTGTGTTTAAAACTGCCATTTTGTTTAGCTAAGTGAGCCATTAAGGCCCAGGTGCAGGTGTTAGACATCAGTAATTAGTGATAGAGATTTAAAGCTTTGCTGGGTAAGCGAACGAAGACGGACAAAGAGGAGTTTTCCTACTGGAGTTCTAAGTAGACCTTTAGCCTACCTATTACTCTACTCTGAAATATTTTCCTTTCCCTCCCACTCTGCTATTTCTCTACCTCTCTTCCTCCCCTACTTCAACTTTCTTCCTGCTACTCTGACACCACCAGGGCTTGACATTAACACCTGACCACCGGCCAAATGCTGGTAGAATTCGGCTGTGGCCGGTAACTCTGTCATTCTACCGGCCACAGTAGCCGGTGACTTTTTTTCTATGAAAAAAACCCATTGTAGTCTACAAAAGGCATCGGCAATAATTAAGTCAATCCAAGTGATACTACATAATACTACAACTCCCACAACAATTCAGAAAAGTGCATTACCGGCCAGATCCTGGTAGTGGTGCTGTCTTGAGAATGGAGTACTCCTTGTTTTCAGACCAGATGTAAAAAAATTTCATTCAGGCCTACTTTTTCTGTTAGCGTGAAGCTATGCCTTCATCAGATCGCATGGAATACCTTTTGCGACGCCGAATTCAGTATGCAGTAAAGGAATATAGCATCAGCCAATGGACATATAGCAACATAAAAGCTGCTTACAGGTCTCTCTTACAAGGCCAGCTTTTGGTAAATCCGATCATCAATCGATTCTTCTTCTACCGTCATATACTCAGAAAAATAGACAAATCAAACCGACGGTACGCTCCACTCAATGTTGGACTAAAGATGCTGAAACACTATTACAAGGGTGTCTCGACGCCACAGACTGGTCTGTTTTTAAATGTGAGGACCTTGACCAATACTGTGACGCTGTCATTGGATATATACATTTTTGTATTGACTTGTGCATTCCCCACAAGGTGCTTAAGCAATACTCAAACCAAAAACCATGGCTTAACTCTGATGTTAGACTCAAACTTACTGAACGAGCTACTGCTTTTAAATCTGGGGAGGCAACCAGTTATAAACTGGCTAGATACTCGCTGGAGCGGTCAATAAGAGCCGCAAAGCGCTCCTATGGAGAACGTATTGAAGGACATTTCTCTGGCAGTGACCCCCGTCGGATGTGGCAGGGACTGAACACTATCACTTCCTACAAGCCCAGGGGCCTCGCCTCCGCTGAAGGTGATCACTCGCTTCCCGGTAGACTGAATAACTTTTACTCCAGATTTGATGAAAGTAACACAGAGCGTCCTGTTTTTATTCCTTCCAACCCCAGTGACTTGTCTGGGCTGACTGTCACAGAACATGAGGTGCGCAAGGTCCTGTCCAGTACTAAGGCTAGGAAAGCCACTGGCCCGGGGGCATAAATATTAAAGGCAACCAACTTGTGTCTAGCCACGCCCAACTTGCGTCTAGCCACGCCCCCGCGGCGACGCGGCAGCAGCAGAGCGGAACGGCAGCTCTGCCGCGGAGCTCTGTCGCGGCAGCATTATGTAGCAGTAATTCCCCCTCTTTTAACATCGACAACTAGCTCAACTGGTAGCGCCGCCTTGCTGTGGATCCTGCGGTCTGTTGGTGACAAGTTTGATTCCCTTCAATTTTTTTATTTTTTTATTTTTTTAACGTGCATTCTTTCGCCGGTTAAGTTTAGGCATGTTAAGTTTAGGCATTGTTTCGGAGTTGGTTAAGGTTAGGGTTAAGGTTAGAAAAAGAAAGCAATACGCTTGGACCAGCACTCACAGATTTTGGTATATTTAATGGCAGCCTGAAACAAACATGTTTCGGAACGATTATGTTCCTTCCTCAGTGTTGATGGCTAGCCAAAGGAGCAGCTGTCGGAGCAGCGCCTGTCCCATTGGTTGTGCGAGGGCATTACCCTCTGCTACACGTTGGCTGGGCAGGATCCCCCTGGGGGCGTCAGGGCGCACTCCACTCGTGGGGTGGCTGCCTCTGCCGCTCTCCTGGGTGGGGCCTCGGTGGAGGACATCTGTGCTGCAGCTTCATGGTCCTCCCCGGGTCCCTTTGTAAGGTTTTACCTCATGGACATGACCGGGGGTTCTGTCTCTCAGGCGGTTCTGGGGTCTGTGGCCTTTCCTGCTTCCCGTCCTTGGTCGGGTAGCAGGAGTGTATGGGTATGGGCCACAGTGTGTTGAGTCACACGTGGTTCCGCCTGTACGGTGTGTTCAAGGGGTTCTGGTTCCCTCTTGTTCGCATTCAGGTGGAGTTGACTGCGCCCCCCCTTCATTAGGAAGGATGGGGTGACAGGGCTCCCCGCACCCCTTGATGTGGGCTTACGGGTCCTCAGGGGGTACATCTGTCGGGTCTCGCGTCCGCTCTTCCCCATATCTCATAAGGCTCAGAGCGGGACGCGATAAGCAAATACGATATATAACGATAGGTTATGTAGATAACCTAGTTATATTAGTATTGGCTGAGCGTCCCGCTCTGGTGGCCCTGAGTTCCCTCTTGAGGGATCTTTTCCTGGAACGGGATTTGGCGAGGAAGGGTGTTTGGTGACCAGAGTCATGGTTATATGGGCTACGCCTCCATAGGGGCGGGGCCCCATACAGGTGTGGGTGCATGTAGTTGTTCGTTGAGGATACAGTAGGTATCATAGGAGATAAGGGGTATCTCATAAGGCTCAGAGCGGGACGCTCAGCCAATACTAATATAACTAGGTTATCTCCATAACCTATCGTTAAGGTTAGAAGGGTTAAGTTTAGGCGCTGTTTCGGAGTTGGTTAAGGTTAGAGTTTGTCTCAGAGAATGGCAATAGAACGCAGCCTATTTCCGCGTTGCAGCTCTCTCGCGCTGCCGCGGTCACATGGGCGTAGTGGCCAATCAGAGAAATGCTAAACACAAGTTGGTTGCCTAAAATATTCACGCGGCCCGGACGACATTCCTCCCAGGGCCGCCAGACTCTGCTCTGAGCAGCTTGCCCCTGTGCTCACAGACCTTTTTAATATGTCACTGGAGCGCCGCCTTGTTCCAAGGAGCTTCAAGGAATCTACTATCATTCCGGTTCCCAAGAAATCACCTGTGACTTGTCTTAATGATTACAGACCTATTGCTCTAACCTCAGTTTTAATGAAATGTTTAGAGCGGCTAGTGCTGAATTATATAAAAGGTCAGATTCCTACCTGTCTTGATCCCTGGCAGTTCGCCTACAAGAAAAATAGATCAGTAGATGATGCTATTTCCTTAGCTCTTAATCCTGTGTATGAACACTTAGATAAGAAAAACTCCTATGTTAGAATGCTTTTTATCGATTATTGCTCTGCTTTTAATACGCTTATTCCATCTAATCTGATCCACAAACTTCAGCGTCTGGGTCTATGCGACGCTATCTGTGAATGGATTCTTAGCTTTTTAATTTTGAGACCTCAAAGAGTCAGGATTGGAAACAATATGTCTGATGAACTTGTTTTAAGTACTGGTTCTCCACAAGGCTGCATTCTAAGCCCTTTACTGTTCTCTCTCTGCACTCATGACTGTACTGCTTCCTATGATAACAATCTGATAGTAAAGTATGGTGATGATACCACGGTCATTGGGCGTATAAACTCAAACGACGAGTCATTTTACAGATCAGAGGTACAGAACCTAGTTAGGTGGAGTGAGACCAATAACCTCACCCTGAATGCTTCCAAAACAAAGGAGCTAAGTATCGATTTTAGACATAGCAAGGTATCCCATCTCTCCATTACCATAAATGGCTCAGAGGTGGAGATGGTGAGCAGTTTTAAATTTCTCTGAGTCACTATTTCAAATGACCTGAGCTGGCACTCCAATACCAGAACCATTGTTAAAAAGTCCCAGCTACGTCTTTTCTTTCTCAGGAAACTGAAAGAGTTCACAAATAACAGGGTGATTCTACACAACTTCTATCGCTGTGTGATCGAGAGCGTTCTTACCTCCTCCTGTACAATATGGTTTTGGTAACATCACAGACCAGGAGAAGAAATCTCTGAATAGAATTGTGCGTCTTGCACGCAAGACAATCGGGTCTAGCCTGCCAGCTCTAGAAGAGATCTATGGTGCCAGGCTGCTTTCCCGTGCCTCTGGCATTATCAACGACCCCTCTGGTCACCCAGCCGCAGGCCTCTTTGTCCCCCTCCCCTCGGGCAGACGTTACCGCTCTATCACATGCTCTACCTCTCGGTTTACAAAGAGCTTTTTCCCCAGTGCTGTGCGGAGCCTGAATGACTCCAAAGGCTAGTTTTGTATTTTATCCTATTTTGTTTCTGTGTTTTTATTAGTGTTATTAGTCAGGTTTGTGGAAGCGCTGTTTTAACTATGATATGCACTTTTAGGGGATGTTCAATATCAATTTTAGCATTTGTCCTTTTTATACTGTCTGTGTTTTTACATATTTTTCCTGTACTGTTTACACAGTGTTTGCTCATGTACACGTATTCCAATGTGGATTCGTCCATACATGGCAATAAAAATCTTTGACTTTGACTTTTTGACTTTGATATCGATCTACCAGATGGCGATCAATAACTGGGAAATCCTTTTTGGGATCCAACCGGCCACAGGTAAGAACGATTTCATGCTGATCAGGCCTTGTTAGCATAGCCAATGAATGAATGAAAACTTTATTTAACAGATTGCAGAATGGGTACAATACAGTACGGCTCAATACACACAATTGTTAAGGGGATGCAGACCAGAGAAAGACGTTTATCTTGTTTACATCAGGGTCCTCCATTTTCAATTTATAGTGACATTTATGACATACACAACATACATGACATCATGACATCATGACACATCAGTGTATGATGCTACAATAACGAATGCCGTTATTGGTAATCAATAATCAGAAACAACGTCCCCCGCCCCCCGCCCCCCCCCCCTTTCATGCATTCATGGTGGAACATGATACCGATCATATGCATTTTGATTTTAAACCTATTCATCATCACGCTATAAAATGGGAACGTATTGATGAAAAAATAATTTAGTGTGGTGATTTTTGGCTGGTGAAAATGCTGAGTGGCTAGTGACTTTGGAAAACCACTAGCCACAGTGGCTAGTGAGCCAAAAAGTTAATGTCAAGCCCTGGACACCACTATATGTGCCTCGTGTGGAGAGAACAGATAGTGGAGTTGAACGGTACACTGCCCCCCCCCCCCCTCCCTCCCAGTGAGCTGTGGTGTTCCACAAGGAAGCATACAAGGACCGTTACTGTTCTGAATTTATGCAAATTACATGTCATCAGCTTGTGACTGCAACTTGTTCCTGTTCGCGGACGACTCAGGCCTGTTGGTCTCTGACAGGGACAAATTTCAAAAGCCCTCCGCTCCGAACTCGGCAGAATCTGCACCTGGCTCGCTGATAACAAACTATCATTACACCTGGGTAAAACAGAGTCCATTCTCTTTGGATCAAATAACAAACTCAGCAAGGCCAACGGCTTCTCTGTTACAGTGGGTGACAATATTGTCACAAGGAAAGATGAAATTATCTACCTGGGTTCCATCTTAGAGGCAAATCTTTCCTGTGACAAAATGGCAACCAATGTAATAAAAAAAAGTCAACCAACGAACAAGATTCTTGTACCGGATTTCCTCTCTGGTAAACAAGAATACCATGAAGACTCAACAGGAGCACTCATTCAAGGGTACTATGACTATGCATGCACCTCATGGTACAAAAGCATCTCAAAGGCCCTAAAAACAAGACTACAAACATCACAAAACAAAATGATCAGACTACTGCTTGACCTTACTCCTAAAACCCACCTTACCCCTGCCCATTTTGGCAACCTAGGATGGCTTAGAGTAGAAGACAGAGTACAGCAACTTGCAATGGGCCTGGTCTACAAGATACACTACACCACTAAGATACCCATGTACATGTAGAAAAATACTTCCCAAAGGTCAGTGAATTCCACGACCACAACACCAGAGGGAGTTCCACTAATCATGCTCAACCCAGATTCGGCTGAATATCATGCAGTATCTGTCTTTAATCCATTCAAACTCACCATTGTTACACTCTATCGCCCCCAGGTCCGCTCAATCATTTCCCAGATGAGCTGGACATGCTTCTCAGCTCTTTACCCAAAGAAGGCACCCCTCCTTCTCCTTCTCTTTCAACCTGCCTGACTCATCTCAGTCAGACACAGTTGTCTCCCTCCTACAATCCTTTGACCTGACTCCCACTGTCATGCCTCCCACTCACAAAGCAGGCAACTCCTTGGATCTCATATTCTCCCGTGACTGGTTTAGTGCATTTCCTACTTCCTAACTTGCTAACGTTATGAGAGCTAACGTTGCTACCTACTAGATATTGGTTTAGTGCACTTCCTACTTCGTACTTCCAGTTTCTGCTAAACAAGTACAAGTGCATTGGTTTAGTGCATTTCCTACTTCCTAACTGGCTAACGTTATGAGAGCTGAGAGTTTTTTTTTTCTTTTTCTGTCTGACCATTCCTTCATATCCTTCTCACTAACTCTCATGCTTAACCCCAAACCATCCACTCCAACTCAAACCGTCTCAGTCAGACGCAACCTGTGCTCCCTATCCCCCTCCACCCTCTCCTCTGACATACTATCCGCTCTACCTCTGAGTGACACATTCTCTGCTCTCCCCCCAGAGAAGGCACCCTCCTCTCAGCCATCTCAACCTCCTTCGACAAGCTCTGTCCCCTCGCTGAGAAACCTGTCTGCCGTTCCCCACCCAGTCCATGGCTGACGGATGCAGTGAGAGAACAAAGACAGGTCCTGAGAGCAGCCAAGAGGAAGTATAGAAAGTCACGCCTCACTGCTGACATCGCCACATATCACAACCTCTTGTTAGCCTTCTCCAAAACCATTACTACTGTCAAAGCTTCTTCTTTCACCATAGGATCGAGGCCTCTGTCAAGAACCTTCGCAAACGGCATGCTACCATGTCCTCCCTCCTCACTCCCCCCCCAACCCCACCCCCCTCATCTCTCTCTGCCGAAGACTTTGCGATCTTCTTTGAAGAAAAATTGGAGAACATCTGCACCGCCTTCTCCCAACCCCCACCCATTCAAAATACTGAATGGAGAACCTCATCATTCACTCTGTCATCTTTATCTCCCATTACAGATGCAGAGACCCTCATACTGGATAGTTGAACCGTCCCACTACATGCCAGCTGGACCAGTTACCCTCCCCACTCCTCCAGACCATAGCACCAGACATTCTCCCATTCCTAACTGCAACCATCAACTCCTCCCTCAACTCGGGGGTGGTCCCCACCTTCCTAAAACAAGCCAACGTCACACCACTCGTAAAAAAAAAAACCATGAACCCCACCGTCATAGACAACTATTGTCCTGTCTCTCTTCTCTCCTTCTTGTCTAAAATACTTGAACGTGCTGTATCCAACCAACTTACTGATTATCTCTTACAGAATTACCTCCTAGACCCTAATCAGTCAGGCTTCAGGACTGGTTACTCCACAGACACGGCCCTCATTACGGTTACAGAGGCACTTCACTTAGCAAAAGCGAAAGGCCTCTCCTGATTCTCCTAGACCCGTCTGGAGCCTTCGACACAAGTCAACCACCAGATCCTCCTCGTGTCCCTCGCAGGAATGGGAGTGGCTGGCTCTGCGCTGACATGGCTGACATCATACCTCAAGGACCACTCCTACCAACTGTCATGGAGAGGGACCCTGTCGGCCCCCTGCAGACGGGTGTCCCCCAGGGCTCGGTCCTTGGACCCTTTCTCTTCTCCTTCTACACTAAATCTCTGGGTAACATTTAGGGATGTTCGATATTGGCGTTTTTACCGATACCGATATACCAATATTGTCCAACTCTTCCTCTCCTTTCCTCCCTCAGATATCCACGTCTCTGAGCGGATTTCGGCCTGTCTGTCCGACATCTCCGCCTGGATGACGACCAACCACCTCAAACTGAACCTAAGTAAAACAGAATTGCTTCACCTGCTGGCTAAATCCTCCCCCCTGACCGACCTTTCCATCACAGTCGAGAATGCAGCTGTGATCGCGTCCCTGACCGCCAAGAACCTTGCTGTTGTCCTCGACAACCAGTTGAACTTCTCCGCTCACATCGCAGCGACAACCAAAACCTGCAGATTCCTCCTGAGCAATGTCAGAAGGATCCGCCCCTTCCTGACAAAATAAGCCACCCAACTCCTCGTCCAATCAACAGTCATCTCCCGCTTGCTGGCCTTCCGACCACTGCCACCAAGCCTCTTCAACTCATTCAGAACGCAGCCGCCCGCCTGATCTCAAACCTACTGAAGTCAGCCCATGTCACCCCACTTCTTAGGGACCTGCACTGGCTCCCCATTGCCGCACGATTCCGCTTCAAGGCCCTCGACCTGGCCTATCGTGCGGCAAAGGGAACGGCTCCCGCCTACCTCCGGTCAATGGTCTCTAACTACACACCCTCAAGACCCCTACGCTCTGCATCTTCTGGCCGCCTCAGACCTACTCCTATCCGGGCTCAGGGAGGGTCATCAAAGAGATGCTGCCTATTCTCAGTCCTTGACCCACAATGGTGGAACGAACTTCCCACCACAGTTAGGACAGCCGAAACCCGTCCAATCTTTCGCCGTCGATTAAAGACACACTTCTTCAACCAATATCTGAAATAAAAAAAATTTAAAGATAACCTAACTAACCTTACTGTCATGTCCTAATATACTAACCTACACTGTAGCACTCAACACTTTGATGAACATTGTTACTCAGCTTATAGAGTTGTGCCCTTCCTGATGACTTGTCGTACAGAACTTGTAAGTCGCTTTGGATAAAAGTGTCAGCTAAATGGCAAAATGTAAATGTAAATGTGGTCGGAAAAAGGCGAGTATTGACGCGAGGAAATGACGCTGCCATTTTGTTTGTAGTCCTATGTGGAGAGGAGATCCAGGACTTTTGATTGGCTTTTGAATAAAAAAAAACTACACTTCCTGGCTCACGCCAGCCCCTGTCAATCATCTGACTTCTAGATTTACTTTTTTATTTCTCTTATTCTTCGGGATAATATCCCACAAACCTGAACGTTATTGCCATAAAACAGAACGCAGTTCGTTTCTCTACCTTTCTGTGAAAGTCTAGCAAAAAATTGCAATCTTTGCAATCTGATGAAAAACGGCGGATAAATTTACATTATAAAAAAGTAACTATACTTACAGTAGATTTCATTCACGGTTTGTGAATCACGCCTGGTGATACTCTTGTGTTCGGTTGGTTCTGTCTATCACACCTGTGTCCTGTTTGTAATTACCCTCTGTGTCTATCAGTGTCTTGTCAATTAGTCTGTGTATATTAGTGTTGTCTGTCCTGCCCTCCTGTGCGCGATCATTGCTATATGTTACCTTTGTATGTCAGTCGTGTTTTTGTCTTGTGAAGTAAACTGTTCATCACCACGTCGACTTCTGTCTCATTATACTCTGCCACCTGGGTTCATCACCATGCCGAAGAAGCATACTAATCGTAACACCCAACGGTACCTTTTTTCTGTACTTTAGTCTCTAAAATCTACCTACCTCAGTTGTAAAAAAAAAATCCAAACTTAATATTTAATATATAAATAAAAATAATGTATTATTATTACTTTATTATTATTTACATCTTACTGATGTAAAGCAGTTTGAACTGCAATCCCCTGTATGAAAGGTGCTATACAAATAAAGTTATTATTATTATTTATTTAGAACAACATATATATATATATATATATATATATATATATATATATATATATATATATATATATATATACAGTCACACACATATCTTTAAATAAATGTCATGTTTATTTAAAAAAATATGTTTTACAAATTAACTAAAAAAGGTACACATCTATATATTTAAATATACAAAATAAATAAAGGTATTGTATTTCACAAAATAACAAGTATAAAACAAGGGTAAACAAACCACTCTAGCAGCAATTCTGCTGATAAAAAAATACACATCTATATATTTAAATAACAAATAAAGGAAAGTATTTTACAACTGATTAAACAAACAAACAATCGATCAGCAATGAACTACTCTGCTGCTGATTCTAGCAGTTATTTTTCAGAAAGATTAACATGTTCACTCTCTCTGGTAAGAGCCAAGCTCTGCGGTGTGTTTTGGTCTGGCTTGTTTACCGACGTTACATACTCTTCTGTCCTGAGTTGTGCCGGCTTGCACTGTAGCCCTAGGGAACTAACGTTATGTCCGACGATTAGCTAACGTTAGCTTAATAATGTTAAATGGGTTACAAATTATGTGGAACTATGGAAGGAGTAAGCCGACCGCTAAAAAGAAAACCCACCGCGGCAGCGAGAGCACATAACAAAAGAACGTTTCGAGAGGAGTGGACGTTTGGAGACAGTGGTGTTTCAAGAGACTGGCTACAGTAATATGATGCTGGGCTGTAGTGATGAGTTGTTGCGTGTGTGCATGTGGCGCAAGTATGTCAAAAAGAAAAAGAGAAACAACACATTTGTTATCTGTAGTAAATAAACAAAGCTGGAATCCAGCTTGTCCAGCGTTGTGGAATGGCGGTAGGTACAGGCCAAGGATGTGGCTGGGAGTGTCTAGCCAAACCATGCACACAGGCGACAATGGAGTGATGGTCGTTGAGACTGCGGGATGGAGCAGCGCATCGCTTCGGCAGCTTCCATTGTGACTGAGCAGCCCCACACTGCTCACCCCTGAGATGAGGAAGGATCTAGAAAAGGTGGTCCAAACATTGTCTGCTCTTCTATCTCCGGGCGGTATACCGCAACCGTCGGAGCATCCCCTTTTGCGGTCGAAAAACTAAAATATTAAGAAATAAGCATTTATGCATTGCTTTGTGGAAGGGGGTCCCTGAAGGCACTCGCCGCATCCATGGAGTAGGCTTCGCTGTGAAGTCCCAACTGCTGCAACGCATCCCAGAGTCCCCCATCGGTGTCAGCGAACGCCTAATAACATGGCGCATCCCCCTTGCAAAGGGACGCTTCGCCACTCTCCTTAGTGCTTATGCACCAACTTTAGATGTTGAGTTCAACATCAAAGAGGATTTCTACCGAGCTCTCGACTCAATATTACAGAAAACTCCAGCTACGGACAAGCTCATATTAATGGGAGACTTCAATGCTAGAGAGGGCACGGAGCACCTGGTATGGGACAGAGTTATTGGCCGACATGGAGTAGGGAAGATAAATGACAACGGGCTTCGGCTCCTCTCCCTCTGTGCAGAACACCATCTGGTCATAACCAACACCATCTTCCAGATGAAGAACAGGTTCAAAACCACCTGGCAGCACCCCCGCTCTAAACACTGGCATCTCCTGGACTATGTGATTGTACGCCAAAAGGACCGACAGGACGTCCTTACCACCCGAGTCATGCGTGGAGCGGAGTGCTGGGCTGATCACCTCATGGTCAGATCCAAACTCCTCATGAGTATTCAACCCCGTGGACCGAGGGTAGCACCTAATAAAAAAACTCAATTCTGCAGCACTGAACACCCCCACCTCAAAAAACCACCTCCGACAGCTCCTTGCTGAAAACCTCAATAAGATCCCGGAGGAATCAGCTGACTGGCCAGCTCTGCGCCAGGCTATCCACAGCGCAGCCTCTGAGGCACTTGGCCAGACGAGGAAACGACACCAGGACTGGTTTGATTGTAACTCAGCCAAGATACAGTCCCTACTAAAAACCAAGCATGAAGCCCACAAAGCTCTCCTGTCCTGCCCTGTTTCTCCCACCCTGAAAGCTGCCTTTGCTGCAGCAAGAACAGCAACCCAGCGAGCCCTCCGGACTATGGAGGATGCCTGGTCGATACAGAAGGTGAAGGAGATCCAAAGCCTGGCAGACTGCCACAACACCCAGGGCTTTTACGATGCCATCAAAGCACTGCATGGCCCCAGGAAGCGGGCGATTGCTCCAGTTCGATCAGTCGACGGTTCTAAACTCTTTAAGGACCGACATGAGATCCTCACCCGCTGGGCAAACCACTTTGAGTCTCTACTCAATCACACCAACCCCACTGACCCACATATCCTGGATAATCTCCCAGACATGCCACCAGTCACGCACCTGGACACCCCACCACACTTCTCTGAGACCCGTCAAGCCATTGCGGATCTAAAGAACAATAAAAGCCCTGGACCCGATGGCATCCCAGCAGAGGTTTTCAAACACAGAGGGTACCTCCTCACGTGCCGTCTGCACCTCCTGATCTGCAACATCTGGGAACATGAGACCCTCCCACAGGACTGGAAGGATGCAAACATTGTGGTCATCTACAAGCAGAAAGGGGACAGAACAGTCTGTGGAAACAGCCGTGGAATCTCTCTTCTCTCCATCGCAGGTAAAGTGCTGGCGAAGATCATGCTGAACAGGCTGGTGGAAAACATCTCTGAAGCTGCGCTTCCGGAAACTCAATGTGGCTTTCGGAAGACCAGATCCACCACCGACATGGTCTTTGTCCTGAGGCAGCTGCTAGAGAAGAGCAGAGAGCATCACAAGGATCTTTACATAGCCTTCATAGACCTAAGCAAAGCCTTCGACACCATCAGCCGTGAGCTGCTCTGGAAACACCTCAACAAACTTGGGGTACCACCCAAGTTTCTCTCCATCCTTCAGCAGCTGCATGACGGGATGCAAGCCGGAGTCCAGACGGGTGAACTCCAGTCAGAATCCTTTAAGGTTAATGTTGGGGTGAAGCAGGGCTGTGTCTTGGCTCCGGTGCTCTTTAATCTCCTCCTCTCTGCCGTCACCTGCCTCTTCCGCCGAGCCCTGGGACATGAAGACGGTGTCCATGTGGAATACCGCCTTGATGGTAGTCTCTTCAACATCCGCCGGCTCCAGGCACACACAAAGACAAAATCCTGCCAAGTATGTGAGCTACAGTACGCTGATGACTGTGCCATCGTAGCTCACAGTCCAGAGTCTATGCAGCATGCTCTTGACACCATATCCAGCCTGTACCAATCCTTCGGTCTCCAGGTCAACATACAAAAAACCGAAGTTATGTCCCAACTCACTTCCTGAACCTCTACACCTCCCAGTTTTCACATAAACGGTGTTCCACTGAAAACAGTGGATAATTTCACCTACCTCGGCTCCACTCTGTCCTCATGCTGCTCCCTTGACGCGGAGATACACACACGTATCAATAAAGCGGCATCATCCTTTGGACGCCTACGCAGCAGGGTTTTTGAAAACCGAAACCTGAAGATCAGCACCAAGGTTGCCGTTTACAACGCAGTATGTCTCTCCACTCTGCTCTATGGAGCAGAATCCTGGACCCCATACCGCCGGCACATCACCAACCTGGACGCTTTCCACATCCGTTGCCTCCAAAGGATCCTCGGCCTGACCTGGGAAGATCGAGTCCCCCACACAGACATCCTCAACAACACCAACTCAATCTGTATGGCCGCAGGTGTGGCCAAAAACATATTTGTTGGATAGGGCACACCATACGTATGCCTGACCACCGCCTGCCCCGCCAAGTCCTCTATGGCCAACTGAGAGGAGCAAAGCCGGCTGCTGGAGGCCAAAATAGACGCTTTAAGGACTACACCAGGGACCTCCTAAAGTGTGCAAACATCACGCAGCTTGAAACTCTGGCACTCGACAGATCAGCCTGGCAAGTTACTTGTGCCACTGCAGTTTCCCAAATACACCAAACGAACCAAGACCGAAGATCTGAGAGGCGCACCCAACGACACCAGCGGGCGGCTGGCATCCCCCAGGTATCTGGCCTCCCTTGCATCATCTGTGGACGTGTGTGCGGCTCGGGGATCGGACTCGACGCCCACGAGAAGTGGCACCGGCGGCAGCGTCGCTGACCCCCCCCCCCCCCCCCCCCCCTCACCACATCCCTGGAGCAAGCGTCATCATCGAACACGATGGACAGCTAAGAGAGTGTGTGTGTGTGTGTGTGTGTGTGTGTGTGTGTGTGTGTGTGTGTGTGTGTGTGTGTGTGTGTGTGTGTGTGTGTGTGTGTGTGTGTGTGTGTGTGTGTGTGTGTGTGTGTGTGTGTGTGTGTGTGTGTGTGTGTGTGTACCTGAATGTGAAGATTAAGAACATCAGCAGCATGCAGAAGGTGGGCACGAAGTCCATGGTCTTCATCAGCACCACCAGCTGTCTCCTCAGATTCGGCAGGAACCGTACTAGCTTTAGAACCCGCAGCAGACGGAACGTACGCAGAACCGACAGCCCACCGTCCGTCTGGCTGATGATCTCCCACACACTGGACACAAACACAATAATAATAATAATAATAATAATAATAATGGATTGGATTTATATAGCGCTCTTCTCTGACTCAGAGCGCTTCACAGAGTCCATTATTCGTTCATACACAGTCATACAGACACACAGGATACAGTACACAGAACCTCTCTGTCCTCAGTGTTCCTCAAACAATTCCACAATTATCTATTTCACTGCAGGTTTGGGACAAGATACGAATCCAATCCAATCCAACTTTATTTATATAGCACGTTTAAAAACAACAAGGTTGACGTGCTTCACAATCAATCAATAATATAGTAGAAAAAAACACACATAAACACAATACAATGCACACATAACTACAAACTAATTACTGTACAGCAGCAGACTGTAATTTTTTTAAATGCTAGGGAGAACAAATGTGTTTTAAGATGGGACTTGTGTTGGGGCCAGCCTAATGTGGGGGGGAACTCGTTCCAGAGTTTGGGGGCTGCAACCGCAAACGCCCCTGTTCTTTAGCCTGGATTTGGGGACAACAAGGAGGGACTGGTCAGTAGACCTCAGAGACCATAATGGGGTGTAGGGGTGCAGGATCTCAGTGAGATAGGGATGGGCCAGACCGTGGCAGCCAATGAAGGGAGGCGAGGACAGGAGTGATGTGCCAGTCTTTTTTCTCCTCTTCATAAGAGTTTGAGGTTTTTCTTTGTTATAACAGGTAAAAACAGCAATACAATGTCAAACATTTTCTTTTTGTTGTTTTATAATTCCATTAATGCAACAAACTGTGTGCTATAAGTATAAAGTATAATAAATCGCAAATTACTTTGGGTATGCAATCGTCAGGCGTTTTATGCTAAATGTGGGGTATGCTTGGGGATAACTAAAACCTTATACACTGTTATCTTCATTTATCTTTTTTAATATATTTTATTTTACATTTTTCAGAACATTGTACAAACATGACAAACAGTATACTAACATGACAGACAAACACACTCAGACAGTGAAAGTAAAAAATGCATTAAAGAAAAGAAAATGATAATAACACATTTTTAACATTTGCTATTACAACACGGTTACCAGCCATACATGACTGAGAAATATTGTGTTTGGGGTCCCTCGTAGGGGGACTGTGAGATCAGACGGGCGAATCAGCTGCCGCCTCTAACCTCATCGAGATAGGCTAAGAACGGGTCCCAGATTTTTGATCGGTTCTCACGAACCTTAGTCTCTCCATCCGTATTACAGAGGTCATGTCCGCCATCCACAGTTGGAAAGAAGGTGCTGAGGAGGACTTCCAATCCTTCAGAATTAGTTTTTTGTGTTATCTTCATTTTAAGGGTAAATTGGTTTTGCGGCTCCAGATACATTTTATTTTGTGGGAGGGGGGGAAATGGCTCTTTTGATAGTAAAGGTTGCTGACCCCTGCCCTAGTTGAACCTCCACCTATCTAAAGATGTTTGTATAAAAGATTTACCCACTGCAAGTTTCACGTGTCTAACATTAACCCTACCCTTAACCACTCCTCATCCTTGTCTAACATTAGCCCTAACCTTAACCACTCCTCATCCTTGTCTAACATTAACCATAACCTTAACCTGTTAAACTATAGGGTCCCCCTGCTGTCGCTTGTCATAAATAGATCAATACAGTCCATATTAATTAATGTTGTGTTTCTTTTTCAAATGTAGCCTAGAGTAAAGACCCTAACCCTATCGAAACAGCAGTCAAATTGTATATTTTCAGCACTACGTTAGTTTACAGATGATTTTAAGTGTTGTTAGCGAAATATGAGTTTAAAGAATTCTCTGTGCATTGCATCGAAAACCGGCGGATATTGACATGAGGAAGTGACGCCGTGATTAATGTTTGTAGTCCTATTACAGAGAAGGCCCAGGGCTTTCGAATTTCATAAACTTTCTGTGAACGTCTAGAAAGAAATGCGTCTCAATTTTATGAAAAATGGCAGAGCATTTTTCTTTATAAAAGAGGTCCAGGTGTCAAAATTCAGTTCTGTATCTGCAAAACTTCGTGTAAATCATCTGCCCTTTATTAAGTTTCTTAGATTTGTAGTACACTTGATCTCAAGAAGGTGCTGAATGAGGGTACTGTTAATTTCTAAAAAGCTAAATTACATTCTGCTTTATGTGACCGGTTAACCTGCAATGAGTCTCCTGGCCATTTTAGTTTTAGTTTTTGAGGACTGCATACTTTTTTTGCAAACCAAAACAACATACTTTATACTTATAGCACATGCATGAGCCTGGTCTGTTTTGAAAGATGACATTCTGAAGTTTCTGATTCCAGAAAAAGAATTCACTTGTAGTGCTAACGTAATAGAGTAACATAGGTCTGAACTTTTTGTAGTTGTAGAAAAACTTGTTACTCAAGTTTGTCTGTAGTAGTTAGTAGTCCAGAGGTAGTATTTGCCCAGAAGGTGGTATGGCTTACAAATCCATACGAACCCATAGCCTGAAGCCGTATGTAGTACATAACCAAATTTCATAAAGATCCATTCAGAAATGAGTGATTAGGAGTGATTTTGGTCAACTGTGTACAAAGAAAAACTCAGTTTTCTCATAGACTTCAATTCATTCAGCTGTTTTTCTCTTCCTTTGTTCGTGTTTTTTTAATTTTATTATTTAGATCCCCATGTAGAGTATCATTGGAAAGCCACACTCATTGGCTACAACCCTCCACAATCATTTTCGAAATCGGATCTAGATTGACGGAACTACTGCAGCCTGAGTCGGGAGTGGTATTTTGGGCAATACTGTGTACTTTGCACAAGCCTCAAATACCGGCATGTAACTCGAGAACCGATCAATGGATTTTGTCACCTGAAAGGGCTATCCACAGGCAACAAATGGAGCTTTAATTCAATATATATATATTGTATTACAAAATATGCACACCCGAGCCACTAGGGGTCGCCAAAGTGCCGGTTGCAAGGAGTCCGAAAAACATCCCATATGTGGGACGTTGCATGCTAAGAGGTGTTCCAAATATTTTCCATCTACAGATCAAACTCTTCAAGAATGTATGTGAATACATCATGGTTATATTATAACCAACAATGATCTGGTCAAAAACATCACAGATGGCTGATTACCTGATGATGACGATGATGCTGTCGAAGATGTTGTAGGGGTTTCGGATGTAGCCGGGATTCTTGACGTTGCCGAAAACCCCGAAGGCCAGCAGCTTGAAGACCATCTCCAGGACAAACACAGTGGTGAACACAATGTTACTGATCTCCAGAACATCTGTCAGCTTCCTGGGCTGGAGGGATAGAAAGAGAGGGGTGACAAAAATAGAGAGAGGGGGGGAGAAAGAAAGAAAGAAAGAAAGAAAGAAAGAAAGAAAGAAAGAAAGAAAGAAAGAAAGAAAGAAAGAAAGAAAGAAAGAAAGAAAGAAAGAAAGAAAGAAAGAAAGAAAGAAAGAAAGAAAGAAAGAAAGAAAGAAAGAAAGAAAGAAAGAACATATCACCACACAATTCGTGTCCAGTCATTCCATTAACCCCGTTCTATAAACCCTACGGAGCTGAGACATTATCAATCAACTCTATAAACAGAGACTCTCCCCTACAAACCAAATTCAATTTACTTTCCACTAAGCAAGCAGAGGAACAGATTTTCAAAGCAAAACACTCAACATATTAACACTCAAAAATACTTGCTCATCAGTTTTTGAGTGCTTTGAACTGTTCTACATCTGTTTCCTTATTTGCAAAACTTAATACGACTTGAAAATAGGTTTAATTCTTGCTAGATTATATGGCTGAATTATACCGGTTCTCCAGAGAACTACACTCACTACAGCTACGTCACATACACGCACATAGATGCACACGCACACACACACTCAGAGACAGAGTGTGTGTTTTGCATTGAATAGGTGTCAGACCCCTGCAGAGACTGTCGCTAACAGATTTTGTCGAGTCAGGTAGCGTTATGTCGGGAAAATTGATATCTATAGACTGGTGTATTTTTCGTCCACGAAAAATGGAGTCTCTAATAACTTATTTGCCCGAGATGTAAAATACGCTGTAAAAGATAGCCACTTATACGTTATTCTGAGATGATAATTCATCTGTATCTGGATAATAAGGCACGGATTTTGTCGAGTCAGGTAGCATTATGTCGGGTAAATTGATATCTATAGACTGGTGTATTTTTCATCCACGAAAAATGGAGCCTCTAATAGCTATTATTGGAGACGTAAAATACACTGTAAAAGATAGCCACATATACGTTATTCTGAGATGATAATTCATCTGTATCTGGATAATAAGGCACGGATTTTGTTGAGTCAGCAAGGGTGTAAAAAGTACCCAGAAATTATACTTAAGTGAAAGTATGGGTACCGTCTCAAAAGCGTACTCAAGTATCTGGCTAAAAACACACTTGAGTAAAAGTCAAAAAGTTTTTCTGACTGTCTATTCTTCTGATAGCAGGTGTTTAATCAAAGATTCCCGCTTTCTAGTCTTGCACAAGGACCAATCAGCATGGGTATGGGTGGGTTAATTTTCCATTGATGGGGATTTGTTTGGCTGTTTTTAAATAAACTGCGGCCGCAGGATTAATAAGGTTAACGTTAGTTCGGCCAGAGAAACAAATATACTAATTAAAATGGTTGGACCTGCAAGATTTGTACTTTGTAGGTCTGCATTTTAAATGTAAGGAGTAAAAAGTATGTTTTTTTTTCTCTGAAATGTAATTGAGTAAAAGTACAAGTATACAAACCTAATAATACTTGAGTAAAGTACAAACCCCCCAAAACAGTACTTAAGTATTGTAACGAAGTACAATTACTCAAGTACTTTACATTCCTGCGAGTCAGGTAGCGTTATGTCGGGAAAATTGATATCTATAGACTGGTGTATTTTTCATCCACGAAAAATGGAGCCTCTAATAGCTATTATTGGAGACGTAAAATACGCTGTAAAAGATAGCCACATATACGTTATTCTGAGGTGATCATTCATCTGTATCTGGATAATAAGGTACGGATTTTGTCGAGTTAGGTAGCGTTGTGTTGGGAAAATGTATATCTATAGACTGATGTATTTTTCGTCCACGAAAAATCGAGCGTCTAATAACTTATTTGCCCAAAAGAGGCTGTAAAGATAGTCACTTATACGTTATTCTGAGGCGATAATTCATCTGTATCTGGATAACCAAGGCACGAGTCCACCCCCCCCCGTAGCCGACCGTCACAGCAGTTCAGAGAGGCAGCCGTCACAGCAGTTCAGAGAGGCAGCCGTCACAGCAGTTCAGAGAGGCAGCCATCACAGTAGTTCAGAGAGGCAGCCATCACAGTAGTTCACAGAGGCAGCCATCACAGTAGTTCAGAGAGGCAGCCGTCACAGCAGTTCAGAGAGGCAGCCATCACAGTAGTTCAGAGAGGCAGCCGTCACAGCAGTTCAGAGAGGCAGCCATCACAGTAGTTCAGAGAGGCAGCCGTCACAGCAGTTCAGAGAGACAGCCATCACAGTAGTTCAGAGAGGCAGCCGTCACAGCAGTTCAGAGAGGTAGCCATCACAGTAGTTCAGAGAGGCAGCCATCACAGTAGTTCAGAGAGGCAGCCATCACAGCAGTTCAGAGAGGCAGCCATCACAGCAGTTCAGAGAGGCAGCCATCACAGTAGTTCAGAGAGGCAGCCATCACAGTAGTTCAGAGAGGCAGCCGTCACAGCAGTTCAGAGAGGCAGCCGTCACAGCAGTTCAGAGAGGCGGCCATCACAGCAGTTCAGAGAGGCAGCCGTCACAGTAGTTCAGAGAGGCGGCCATCACAGCAGTTCAGAGAGGTAGCCGCCACGCACAGGTAAAGGTAAGTGGTGTGTGGACATAGTATAACACACAGACACACAGGATGTAAAAAAATTAAATAAAAAAATCTCTCTCTCTCTCTCTCTCTCTCTCTCTCTCTCTCTCTCTCTCTCTCTCTCCCTCCCTCCCTCTCTCTCTCTCACCTGCTCATGGTACTCGATGCCCATGCTGAGTGTGTTGATGAGGATGGCGATCATGATCCCTCTGTTGAAGTATTTACTGTCCACGATGGTCTTCAGTCGGCCCCGGAACGCTCCCCAGACCTGGCAGGTAGAGAGAAAGAGGTTAGGGTCTGGTCATTAGTAAACAACAACATTGTATACAGGAGAAAGTCCAAGGAAGTGTCCAATAAAAATATCGTACATGGTATCTGTTGCCATCATCATCATCATCATCATCATCATCATCGTTGTTGTCATAATCATCACCATCACGACCTGGAGGGTAAGAAGGGGAGAATGGGATACCACTTTAATCACATTTATTATACCATTTATAAGACTAGTTCAAGTTCAAGTTCATTATTTGTCAAAATACACAATAATACAGGGGCATTGCTGGTAATTTTTGTGTTTCGAGCTCAGACTCAACAGTGCACAATTAAGAAACAACAATGAATATGATTTGATCTTTTGTTTCCTGGGACTGCGTTTAGTTAGACAAAGACAAATGGGGAGTGAGAACACCTTCAGTATGGAGGCACCAAACACACAGGATACAAACTAAGAAAGACATGGCATCGTTCATTCCCTGAGCCGCTGTGCTGTAACTTATACTGCCACGCATTAACCCTTTCAATGCCACACTACAGAAAGTTAACCCTTTACTATCACACTACCGACGGTTAACCCTTTCACTGTGACAATACACAGAAGGTTAACCCTTTCACTGCCACACAACAGCAGGTTAACCATTTCACTGCCACACTACAGAAGGTTAACCCTTTACTATCACACTACCGATGGTTAAAAGGGGAACTCCACCCGAATCAATTAATTATTGTTTCCATGGCCTGAAAGGTCAAGTATTGAACATTGAAGAAGGTCAATATTTGTGAACAGAAGCTGCTCTCTTACTACAGATTTGAGAGTTGCGGGGTGGGGTGTGGGGGGGGGGACTGTACATTGGAGGTGGTTGGGTGGGTGGGGTGGGGGGGGGGGTGGGTAGGCGGGGTGGGGGTAACTGTACATTGGATTATCGATGAAACCTTACTTGGTCCAAGAAGAGGGTCTCGTGTATTACTGGGTTTTAAGTCAGTTGTTTATTTATTTATGTTTTACTGTTTGCATACGAGGTGGTCCGCAAATGTTCTTGATAACAATCTAGTGGTCCGCATAAAACAGAAGTTTGGGAACCACTGATATAGACTATCTCTAAATATGCGTTCTATGCTACGTATACAGTACTGTATATCTGTATGTCATGTCACAAATGTCATGATATATATCTGTATATCTGTATGTTGTGTATGTCATAAATGTCATTATCAATTGAAAATGGGGGACCCTGATGTAAACAAGACGAAAGTCTTTCTCTGGTCTGCATGCCCTTAACAATTGTGTGTATTGAGCCCTACTGTATTGTACCCATTCTGCAATCTGTTAATAAAATCTTCAATCAATCAATGGCCTGGGCGGCCAGAGGATAACTGTTCTAACAGCAATATATAATCCATTTCAGATAGAACGCACGCAATAAGTTATAATAATAATAATAATTATTATTGAAAAGTTCTGTATTTTTAAAGTCGTATTTGGGGGCAATTAACCAATGGTATGCTTTTTTTATTTTATAAAAAATTTGGGTAAGAGTTTCTTATTTCGGTAAGAGTGCTCTCGACCACTCTTATAATTTGTTCTTGCCTGAGAAAAAAGCAACAATAAGAAAACTTTGCTGAATCCCAGGTAAGAACAAAGTAAGAGGAACGAAATCGTTAGGTTATGACTATAACCGAGTTCTGTTAACACTTAGTGAACGCTCAGCGTTTCATGCATAATCTCGCTTCAGCGTATGCACACTGAATACATTTCAAATGTACCTTTAAATGCCATCATTCATCTGGCCACACCCCCATCCGCTTACCTACATAAGCAGGGATGGGCCACACACTCATCTCCTTCCCAACAAATTTCATCACAATGAAAAATCAAGGGCCTGCAGCAGCGTCTAGACGCTGAGCGTTCACTAAGTGTTAACAGAACTCGGTTATAGTCATAACCTAACGTTCTGTCTCACACTAGCTCACGCTCAGCGTTTCATGCATAATAGGAGCTGAGCGGGAGCTAGAAGCTCGACAAATGTACCCTGCTGAGGCCCCCCACAACCATCAGACCAGGGAGGGCCGAGCCCCCCCGACCCACCCTAATGGAGGGCACCCCCCCTATTGGTGGCTTACGGGAGGGCGACGGACCCGACCGTGCGAAGAGGCACTCAAGCAACTTAACGCACAGGGTGAGCAGAGCGTGGCTTGACCCCACGACTACACACACGCACAACCCGCACGCCACCCGGGAACGAACGGAGGAAACAACCTCGTTACTGCGCCCAGAATCACGGGGTCAAGGGCAAACCCAACCCCGTGGCAAGGCCGTAGCAGCGGAGCGCGAAGGAAGACCCAGACCCACCAAAGGGACTGGACCCCCTGGAACGGGGGCCCGGAGAAGTCCATGATGCCAGCATCAAGACCCCACCAGGTGGGCACTTAGTGACCCCGCCCCCCACATCGCCAGCGTATTCGGACAAAGGCCCCTCAGCCGAGCGGGCCCTGTCCCCCCAATAGTACACTGCCTGGTACACTGACCCTGCAGAACAGGCAGTCAGCATGGCCGTAAGCACACAAAAAAGGTTAACCAACGGAAGCAGGCAGCGCACCGGGGAAAAAACCAGGCAACAGGCTGTTAACCCTAGCCTGGAGACTGCGGACGAGACAGGCGCCAGAGGGGACAGCTGAATACAGCCGCCCCGGCGGAAGGGGCGTATGCTGGCGTTGTTGCATGACCAAGCCTCCATTCAAAAACCCCCACCCAGAGGGGTTGAGGCAGAGAAGGCTGACATGAGTGGCAGACGTCATGAACGTGCAGGGGCACCCTCAAACGGTGAACCCGGGAGTTGACACTGCTCCAACACACCAGGGAATCAACCACCTTGGTGTTACCCAATGCGGTGGTTGTTCCATAACCCCTCAAGAAAAAACTCCAAAACACACCTGCGGGTATACACCGGCTATACCGCAGTACAAGTGTTTCAGTTTTCAAAAAAGGGTTAACCCAGGCCTACGGGTCGACGAAACATTACCTCGGACCGGGCCTGGCGATACGGGAAGCACAGGGTCACCAGAGGAGGTCAAAGACCACCCCAACAGGCCCCTCTTCGCCATGTGTGAGAGAGGAGCGAAAAATAATGGAGAACCAGCCCCTAAGCACACCGTACTTGGTATTCCCAGGCGGTCTCCCAACCAAGTACTAACCAGGACCAACCCGTGTAGCGGCCGAGATCCGACGAGATCGAGCGTGTACAGGTTGGCATGGCCGTAAGCCATTACGACAGTGCTGAGTAAAAACGTACCCAACCAGGGTCTCCATAGCGCTTAACCCTGTGACACCCGGACTGACCTGGCATTTTTCCCCCTGAAAAAAGCCCAAGTCCCTCAGGGTACCAGAACAGCAGATCTGCATCCCCGGCGGACAACGGGTTCAACTGATCCGGACCAGCGTGACCAGAACCAGTCCCGTGCCCTAACCACGCCGACATGCCTACTCCAGGAGAAAGGGCAGATATGCGTGTCGATCTTAACATGAAAAGAAGGCGCCACCCAGACGTTCGGGCGAAACGCGCCCGGTGGCCCACCCCAAGGGCGTGAGACCCCTCTACATATGTTCAGATCCATTCCGTCATCATCCCCCAGACATGAACGAGAATCCGTCGATAACCAACCCAGGTCGTGGGATGTGGTCGTCGGAAGAGGAAAAAACCCCCATCTCAGTCGCTTTATAAAAACGCTGTTTTAACCACAAGCAACCAAGGCGTGCCAGTCAGTCGCCTGTTTACAGCGAGCTAGCACTATACGTGCATCGGGACACACCCCCATCAATGAACAGGCTATTTAGACCTGTCATTGAATCCCCAAGGCGCCCAGGGGAACGACAAGAGGGGTGTGACACTTCCTAACTCCAACACTTTTTGAATAGAAAAGAAGGAAGCATCAACAGTATGTATCCCAGTCTACACAGCCGGGGGTAAAAAAAAATCACATTTTTACATCCCACCATCCTCCCATAGGAAGGAGACGGGGATCCCCAGAGAGACTTCCCACGCGAGCTGTACAGATTGAAAAGAATATATTGCACCTTGAGCCATGTAAAAAATTGGTTTTAGGGCTCTCCGGGGAAGAGGCACTGAACCCATACACACTCAATAATCGAATTGAATCGAATACATATACAATAGAATAGGACACCTTCTAGAGGGTCCACTCACTTTGACAATCTGAGGAGGAAGGCTCTGTACTCTGATGGAGGCTCCCTCACATGGAAGAAGGAGTCCGAACTCACAGAAGGCCCGAATAGGCGCTTGGTGAGGAGGAGCCCTGACCACCCCCCTGAAACATATCCATCACATGGACCTGAACAGCACACGGAAGTCCTACCAACAGAGACGCGCACGGTGACGTACTCTATGGCGGGGGAATTTCTGCGGTGCACACGCCCAATATACCAGGCCGTGGGACCAGGAAACTCCCTCCCCCCCCCCCCGTAACGTGCCGAACCGCAACGTGACGGGAACCTTGAAGGACAGGGGGTGTACCCCTGACCGATAGAAACAAGGGGGAGAGGAAAGGTTACCAGTTCACCCCTTTACGACCCCACACCCATGATACGATGTAATGACAAAAAGAGAATATGACACAGTCATAGTCAGCTCTATGAAGCGTTTGACAGCTCCACACAGCGCATGAGCTAACCTGCTATCTGATTTTTACTAAGGAAAAAACACAGAATAGAGAGGGCTCTAAGAGCCCCGGTCCAACATACACATGTGCTTCTGTGGCCAGTCCAACCCAGTTGTAGGTCACATGACACACACAACCCATCATCACCTACAAAAAATGGCAAAAACACTCTACAGAGGAACGCCGTTTTTCATAATGAGAGAATACATAATTCTCGATTAGTATCGGCCACAGGCCTTGCTAAGCACACACGACAGCGACCAAACAATCTTTTCTTTTAGGAAAATAAAGTTTCTCCAGCAGTTTTAGCACAACCTCAGCAATCAAGCTAAGGGTTACATCGCATCCCCACCACACAAAAGACACAACGTAGTGCAACATGTCTGATAGGAGGATGAAAAAGTCCCCAGGGAACCGGGGGGAAACACAATCCTCTTATTTTACCCTTAATACGGCCAGTTAAAACAGGAAAACCTGTTAATATGTGAACACTGTTCATTGTCATCACAAGCTGAGAAAAGAACATTCTCTTACTCACTTGTCACTAAGCATAGCTTCATAGGTTAGTTACCTTAGTTGTGAGTACACGGTACATATAAACACACATGATGTTTCTCACACAACAACCAGATCATTTTCACATCTGTAACAAACCGATTTGCACGGAGAAGCTAACTGCCAGTGACAAAGACAGTTCACACATAACTCGCGTCGTATCCTAAATGCATTGCAGCAACACACGTTTTGGGAAAACATCGTTATTCACAAAACATTTAGAAAAGTAAAACCAGAAGACGTGTTATAAGGTCTGGTCAAACCTTGTCCTACCCGGAACGTAGATCAGCGAAGTGCAGACTCAAGACCCCGTAGACAACACAGCCGATCGTGTGTTGCTCGAACTGGGCAGCGTCGTCGCTCCAACCAGTCGCTACAGTCCTCTTTGTTGACGCAATCCCCGTCCAGGCTCAGGGCAGGGTCGACGAACATCCCCTGTCAAGGATGACGTCGTAGTCAAGAGTGTAAAACATGTTATAATCAAAGCACGTTCAACAGAGTAGCATTAAGCTAACGGCCGCTCCAACCGTTCGGGCGCTACTGCCCCTGCTCGCGAGACGCCGAGCTAACGGCGCACGCGACCAGAAGCGAGCTCGCGGCGGCGCGCGAGGAGCTGAAGCTACCCCGCGCCAGGCCTTGGCCTATAGCAGCAAGCTAACGTTACCTAGTGATCACGACATGCTAGCGCCGCAGCTAACAGCTGACTGGCTAACAGTAGGCCCAACCTAAGTAGGCCATGCAGTGATCCCAGCAGGCTAACGCAGCAGCTAACAGCTGACTGGCTAACCGTAAGCTAAGCAGCTATCACCTGAACATGTATACAATGACATAACACTGACCCAGACAGGCCGCCGTTCTGAACCTCTCCTCACTTTTTAAGAGAAAAGAGAAACAAGATGTCAACACTGCTTTACAACGGTGATTTTACCAACACCCGACGGAATCAGCACAATACCAAACTGGCCTGTGTAGCTGACTTGAACATGGATCTGCCGCTATCGCACATCCATGCACATATCTCCTCGTGAAGGAATACTCTCATTTGGATATGAAAGAAGGGGCTTAACACGGGACAGAGAGATATCCACTCGTCCAGAAAACACAGGGATCACCAGTGTTAATGGTCGCGGCCCACTAGTTAAACTAAAATGGCTTCAGACCAAGGTCTTCCGTCGTCTAGGAGACTGAACAAAGAACCCTAGCCTGGGCCCGATTTTCATAAACATTGTCAATTAGTCCCCATAGCACTAACAGACAAGTGGAGCCTGCCAGCAAAACACTACTCACCCAACCTGGAACGCACCGCTTCTCACAACAGCGGCGCGCCACTACAGTCCCTGCACCGCCGGAGGGTTTCACTCCGTCCAGCCGCATCAAAGAAGACTGTAGCTGGGAGGTATGTAGCGGCGTGAACCCCCAATACGAAACCGGTGGAGTTTGTGGAATGATCACCATCTTCCAGACACTCCAGTACGAAGACAATATCGCCGTATTTTCTCGTTTTAAAATAGTGAGAGAGAAAATAAAGATATGATGTCAACGTATTCTCCTTATTCTTCCTTTCCTTAGAGCAATATTTTTCTCCACGTCAAGTGGGCATATGGGCCACACACGTTGAGTGTGTGGCCCATCCCTGCTTATGTAGGTAAGCGGATGGGTGTGTGGCCAGATGAATGCTGGCATTTAAAGGTACATTTGAAATTTATTCAGTGTGCATACGCTGAAGCGAGATTATGCATGAAACGCTGAGCGTGAGCTAGTGTGAGACAGAACTGTTCTTATATCGCTTCATGCATGAGGCCCAATGAGTTTGATAATGAATTCATGAACATATGGGTGTGTGTGTGTGTGTGTGTGTGTGTGTGTGTGTGTGTGTGTGTGTGTGTGTGTGTGTGTGTGTGTGTGTGTGTGTGTGTGTGTGTGTGTGTGTGTGTGTGTGTGTATGTGTGTGTGTGTGTGTGTGTGTGTGTGTGTGATGTGTGCGTACATGTGTGTGTGTGTGTGTGTGTGTGTGTGTGTGTGTGTGTGTGTGTGTGTGTGTGTGTGTGTGTGTGTGTGATGTGTGCGTACATGTGTGTGTGTGTGTGTGTGTGTGTGTGTGTGTGTGTGTGTGTGTGTGTGTGTGTGTGTGTGTGTGTGTCCTCACTGTGCTGTCCCATGGACGACGGATGAACAGTCGGATAGTTCATTCCCCCGTTCAATCGTGCTAGCAACGGTCCCATCCGCTGGGTCACTGCGGTAGCGTCTCCACGTCCGTTTCCCTGCCCACTTCCTCCTCCGTGGACAGGAAGCGACGTCATCTCCAGCTCCTCCCCTCTACCATCGCTGTCACTGTGTTCCGCGGTTGCTATAGTGACACCGTGCACCGAACTCCCGCCTCCCTGGCTGAACCTGTGGCCGTTACCTCCCCCATTCTCCCCTCCGCCACTGCCGTTAGGGTTCACCTTTTTACGACCTTTACTGGAAGAAATAACCATATATGAATATTTGGACAAGAGAAACTAAATCTGATTGTATGAATTTGCATGGAGGGTCCTTTCCTGTCACAATCCATGTTGTGCTTCATACTGGAAGCCCAGCAGAACCTCCTCCTAAAGGTTCCTATGTAAAGTGAATGGGGCCACTGTATAACACACTCAAACTGCTTTGGTTTGAGTGCACTCTGGAGTGGAGTAGGTTTCAGTGCTTACTTCAGGGCTTCAGAGTGGCTCAGTTACTTTACATTAGTTATGTAGCTAACGAGCCAGAGCTGCTGGTATCCAGTATGAAGCACAGTACAGTATGTGTGCTGAGGAGGAGTTGGACATGAGGCTAGGGGTCCAGAATTGGAAACGTATTGGACCATAAACTTAAACCACACCCTCCACAGCTCACTGAGTGAAACCTATTTAAACCCAAATGAGACTTCTGGCCCCCATGGCTCATTAAGACACGTTATCACTCTTGTTAACCAGCCTAAAGCCCAGGCTCATTAAGACAAGATATCACTCTTGTTAACCAGCCTAAAGCCCAGGCTCATTAAGACAAGTTATCACTCTTGTTAACCAGCCTAAAGCCCAGGCTCATTAAGACAAGTTATCACTCTTGTTAACCAGCCTAAAGCCCAGGCTCATTAACACAAGATATCACTCTTGTTAACCAGCCTAAAGCCCAGGCTCATTAACACAAGATATCACTCTTGTTAACCAGCCTAAAGCCCAGGCTCATTAACACAAGATATCACTCTTGTTAACCACCCTAAAGCCCAGGCTCATTAACACAAGTTATCACTCTTGTTAACCAGCCTAAAGCCCAGGCTCATTAACACAAGGTATCACTCTTGTTAACCAGCCTAAACCCCAGGCTCATTAACACAAGTTATCACTCTTAACCAGCCTTGTGACCCAGGTTGGATGCAGACTCAATAAATCAGGAGCGGCTGGGTAGCATAGAGGTCTAAGCACTCGCCTACCACCGCAGAGACTCTAGGTTCGAATCCAGCTGTCAGCGGTACCTCCGGCTTGGTCAGTCGTCCCTACGAACAAACATTTTCGCGGTGGGAAGCTAAGGGAAAATAAGACATTGCAAACAGCGACTCCTACTGGTCGAAGTATAGAAAGGCAAAACATGTAAAATCCATATCTAACCTGTGCCCATGGAGTCTGCACGTTAGCTTGCGGTAGAGGTGGCTGACGTAGCCCAGCATCACTTCATAGCATGACCCCGGGTCGTTGGACTTGTAGCGAGCGCGTTGCTCCCGAGCCTCCCGCATCAGAGCATTCTCTCGCTGCTTGGTCTTCGAGAACTGGGTGGCGATGACCACCAGGTACAGGTTGATCATGAAGAAAGAGCCCAGCTGGTAGGAGAGACAGGGAAGGTTAACTTTAGGTTGTGACCAGACCACCTGGTAGGAGGAGAGACAGGGAAGGTTAAAACCCTTGTCCTCCGACTTGCTGCGGGGGCGCTGGAGAGGCGCTGTTGTCATGCAGATTAGGCTCGCTCCTTCATTTTTCAACAGATTCTCGAAGCTAAGGACTTCCCCTTTAAGAGGATGTTCGCCTCTTTCCGGAAGTCCCAAAGACGGCAGCATGGGCTTGGTCGGAAAAAGTCACTGTTGACATTTGGAGAGACTAAAGGCCCTCCCATAGTCGAGCGGACCGTACGTGGAGCGGACGGCCGTGTAAGTAGTGTATTTTATAAATTATAGGTAGCTGTTGAACATATTATAGTTGCAGACAGTTTCTAGTGTTTGTGAAATGTTTTTGAGGTCATTTTGGTGATTCTGTTTCGCTCCACTGTCTTTGACACTGTCAATCACTCCATTCTGATTGACAAGCTAAAAGCAATTGGTTTTGATAGTTTATCAGTGAGCTGGATGCAATCCTACCTTGAGGGGAGAGAACAGATGGTGGAGGTAACGGTACTCTACCCCCCCTCTCACAGTGAGCTGTGGTGTTCCACAAGGAAGCATACTAGGACCACTACTGTTCCTAATTTATGCAAATGACATGTCGTCAGCTTATGACTGCAACTTGTTCTTGTTCGCGACGACTCAGCCCTGCTGGTCTCTGACAAGAACAAGTTACAGGTTGAAAAAACCCTCAGCTCTGAACTCGGCAGAATCTGCACCTGGCTCGCTGATAACAAACTATCATTACACCTGGGTAAAACAGAGTCCATTCTCTTCTGATCAAATAACAAACTCAGCAAGGCCGACGGCTTCTCAGTTACAGTGGGTGACAATATTGTCACAAGGAAAGATTAAATTACATACCTAGGTTCCATCCTAGAGGCAAATCTTTCCTGTGACAAAATGGCATCCAAGGTAATAAAAAAATTTCAACCAACGAACTAGATTCTTGCACCGGATCTCCTCTCTGGTAAACAAGAATACCCTGAAGACTCTGGCAGGAGCACTCATTCAAGGGTACTACGACTATGCTTGCACCTCATGGTACCAAAGCACCTCAAAGGCGCTAAAAACAAGATTACAAACATCACAAAACAAACTGGTCAGACTTCTACTTGACCTTACCCCTAGAACCCACCTCACCCTGCCCACTTTGACAACCTAGGAAGGCTTAGAGTAGACAACAGAGTACAGCAACTTGCAATGGGCCTGGTCTACAAGATACACTATACGACTAAGGTACCCATGTACATGTCAAAATACTTCCCAAAGGTCAGTGAATACCACGACCACAACACCAGAGGAAGCTCAACAAATCATGTTAAACCCAGATTCGGTTCAAACAAGGGACTAAACACGTTTCGCAATTATGCCACATCAATGTGGAACGCCCTACCCAAAGCTGTAAAGGAATGTGAATCCCTACCCACATTCAAAACCTCTCTTAAAGAGCACCTACGGGAGGCTGCAATTCGAAACTGGCCACCGTAAATGTCCAAACCCCCCCACCCCCACCCCCTCCTATTAGACAGTCTCCTCCCCACCGCATGTATATATTCTCTCCCCACCGTATGTATATTTCTCTCCCACCCACCCACCCCCTCCTAATGTACAGTATCCTCCCCACCGTATGTATATATTCTCTCCCCACCGTATGTATATTTCTCTCCTACCCACCCACCCCCTCCTAATGCAGGGGTTCCCAAACTTTTCAGGCCGGGGCCCAGAAAATAAGGCGTCAGAGAGCCGCGGCCCAATGCACATCATTTTTTTTTTTTTTTTTTTTTGCCATGTGACCGATTTTTTAAGCCAAATATCACTTCAATCCTATTAAGTTAGTTCAAGTTAGTTATTCATTTATATGTGCTATTTATGAGAGGGCTAACTTGTTGCAAAATAATAATGATAATAATAATAGCCTCATTAAAATACTATTGTTGCTTCGGTTGTTTTCAGCGTTTTATGTGCATAATCTGTTATTTAGTTTGAAATGTTCGTTGAAATAAGTAGATTTTTTGTTTTTGTTTATTTATTAAGTTAATATAAAACCATATAGTCACATTTTAGAATACAATAGAATAGACTTTTAGAATACAACTAGAAACACTGTCCTGGCCTGCTTCTAAGTTCAGTGGCCTGACAAAAAAAAATAAAAAAAAAAATAAAAAAAAAATAAATAAAAAATAAAAAAAATGTTTTATTTTATTTTTTTTTTATTTTTTTTTAAATCATCTCGCGGCCCATCCGTGGCTGCTCGCGGCCCACCTTTGGGTCGCGACCCCGACTTTGGGAACCACTGTCCTAATGTACAGTCCCCTCCCCATCATATGTATATACTCTGTCAGGATCTATGGGTAACAGTACTGTATATTTGCATATCGTATAGGTCACAAATGTAACA
>NC_140178.1:93681780-93709280 GCF_963971535.1 Notolepis coatsorum | reverse complement strand
TGTTGTGAAGAAGGCACGGCAACACCTCTACTTCCTCAGGCGCCTAAGGAAGTTCCAAGTCAGTCAGAAGATCCTTAAGAACTTCTACTCATGTACAATAGAGAGCATCCTGACTGGCAACATCACCTCCTGGTTTGGGAACAGCACCGCACAAGACTGTAGCAGACTACAGAGCGTGGCCCGTTCAGCCGAACGCACAATTGGAGGGGGGCTTCCCACTCTCCAGAACATTTACAACAAGCGGTGCATGGGTAAGGCTAAGAGAATTATCAAAGACTCCAGCCACCCAAACAACTGCCTCTTTGAACTGCTGCGGTCAGGCAAGTGATACCGGAGTCTCATGGCAAGCACAGAAAGACTCAGAAGAAGCTTCTATCCCCAGGCCATCAGGATGCTTAACGAACAATAACACTATGTAACAACCATCAAATGCACTCACAGCACACGCATCCACACGCACACACTCACTTTAAACAAACAACTCACTGCAGCACCCACTTACACACTTTAGAACACCTAAACACACTTTATATTTATTGGTAAAGAATTTGCACTACAACCCATACCTCATTACACCTTACTGTAAATTGTACCTAAACTGTACCTCATCCCATTTCTGCTTTGCACTATATAGTATATTGTATATTAGTATATTGTATGGTAACTCAGTTACTTCTACTCTGCATTGAACATTGTACATATGTACATACTGAACACTTGTGCCTACGTACGTAACTTCTATTTTATACTTGCTATACTTATTTGATTTTATTTTATACTTGTCTATTTTGTCTAGCACAGTCTCTGGAGCGTAACAGAAAGAAGCATTTTGTATAAAAGTATTCTGTACTTCTGTATGACAACTAATAAAGAAACTTGAACTTGAAACTTGAACTTGAGTTCCAAGACAAACTGACTGAAACAGCTGGTCTCACCACCTCGCATTTAAATGCAGCAGGCATGAATTACTAATTTTAACTGAACTTCGTATTCCTTATTCTTAGTGTTGTATGACAGTAACTGGAAATAGTCAAAGGCCAGTTACACAAACAGAAGCATTCCATACACACCCGAGGAGTGATGTATTAGGCTACAGCAAAGACCACAGTACCAAAGTAAACTGAATGGTTTCTAGGTGCCCTGGTGGACTTGAGGGGCAACTTTAGCTTAGCTTAGCCTAGTAGTAGAGACTAGAGGTGGACCTTCTAGCTTTTGGTGGTTTATCAATTCATCGTTAATTTTATATCTTGGCTTTCTTTATTTAGTAAAGCAGCAAAGTACAGATAGGTGGTTGTGTGGTGCGAAGTGATTCACGTTGCATAGCAGCGTGAGCTGTGATTGGTCGACTTTTGTGGGGACAGACAGACAGACAGACAGACAGACAGACAGACAGACAGACAGACAGACAGACAGACAGACAGACAGACAGACAGACAGACAGACAGACAGACAGACAGACAGACAGACAGACAGACAGACAGACAGACAGACAGACTGTCTGTCTGTCTGTCTGTCTGTCTGTCTGTCTGTCTGTCCCCACAAAAGTCGACTAATCACAGCTCAGGCTGTCCATACGTACATCCGTCCGTCCGTCCGTCCGTCCGTCCGTCCGTCCGTCCGTCCGCCCGCCCGCCCGCCCGCCCCAATCTGGTGACAGCTCAATACACCCCAGAGTCTGTCACAATACACACACACACACACACACACACACTGGTCGACTTTTGTGGGGACAGACATATATACATACTGAAGGATATGGAGGTTTTTCAGTGTATGTAATGTCACGCAGGGGCGGGGCTAGGGGGTGGCTACTTGGGCTCAAGCCCCGAATGTTTTCTGAAAAGCCCTGAATCTATTTAAAAAAAATTTTTTTTTTTTTTTTTTTTTGGACAATTAATCATTGTTACATGAAAATATGTTTGCACCAGATTTAGCAGAAGCTAATTTCCATCTGTAGTCTATCCAGCTGCTAACTGTATTTGAGTGAGTTAAGTCTTGGTGTTATGGTAGACTCAGACCTAAGCTTCACAATCAACAAGTTGACAAAAACATAATTCTTCCACCTTAGAAACATAGCTTTTGAGATCTCAGACCCATCCCCAGTGATAACACAGGCTGCCAGCATGTCTTTATGAATGGAAATATCGAATAAAAGAAACAACGATGAAAACCCGACTATACTCTGGTTTTCGGGGGTCCTGGCGCTCAACGTTCGGCGAGTTAACCCTAGATCTTAGATCCTAATATGAAAAACAATGTGATTTAATGTTCTATGTCTTACCTTGACTTTGTCTATTTTACTGCTATCTATTTTATGCTTTATATGTCTGCACTTTATGCATTGCTCTTGATCTGCCAATGTTGTGCTCATTTTATGCCTGTCTTTTTTACTGCTGTGAAGCACTTTGAGCTGCAATTCTTGTATGAAAGGTGCTATACAAACACAGTGTATTATTATTATTATTATTATTATTATTATTATTATTATAAATTATTATAGTTTGCTTCATTAATTAAAGGGTGTGAATTTAAGTGTTCTCTAGTGCCTTTTGTCTGCTTTAAGGTGGTGGTATAAGTTAAAGGTTGTGGTGTCGAAGTAAAAAAAATCCTGGGGTCAGAGACAGCGCGTCACATAGAGGTGGGAGAGGGGCGGGCCTGTCATTGATGATAATGATGATGATGATCATTATAATGTGAATCTTTTCGGGTGTGAGTTAGAACAGGACACAGCGTGATACGAGCAGACGTGGAGAGAGGGACTAGATGGTGGTGGGAGGGGCCTCCCCCCCCCCCCCCTCCTATGCTTCAGCTAACAAAGAAGGGTTTTGGTTAACGACAAGGCCTCAGCCACCATTGGACTAACAGCAGACAAGACGATAGAATAATGAATTTAGTGTTCCATCAAAGACTGTTCAAGGACAATACGAGATGGGTAACATCTGAGGCTTTTTGTTTATGTAATAAACCACGGGTTCCAAGAAAGGTAACATGTCTGACGGTGTGAATTATTATGATTACGGATTGCATTAAAGGGGAATGACCACGATGTACAGCCAGTATGAGAAGACCTCGGAGAAAATAAACACAATGCAGAACTACACAACGACAACGATGGAGAGGTGATAAGTGGCTGATTGTGGTTTGCCAGAATCCAACATACATACATACATACATACATACATACATACATACATACATACATACATACATACATACATACATACATACATACATACATACATACATACATACATACATACATACATACATACATACATACATACATACATACATACATACATACATACATACATACATACATACATACATACATACATACATAGACCACCCCTGTAGACAGCTATATGTTTGTGCATGTCCATTCTACATGTGTGTCCCTGTCCTCTTACCTGGAATATTGCTATCCAGGCATAGGCAATGTTGTCAAAGTTGATGGCTCCCTTGTGAGGGTTGATGTCACCATTGCGACAGGTGTTGTAGTACTGGTTCCAATTCACACAGCCATTTGTGCTGGCTCCGCCTACCAGAGGAGGAGCGTCCAATGAGCACTCGGTCCCGCCCTCGCTGTATTTGGGGACGTCCTTGCAAAGCTGCATTCCATTCCGAGCAGAGCAGATGAACGGGACGTCTTCACCATCCTCTGACATGTAGTAAGGGCTTATTGAGAGGTTGTCATTCCTGTAAAAGAGAACCATATAAAATTGTTCAAAGACATTTAGAATCCTAGCCCAGCAAGCCAGACCTCCCTCGCAGCAAGGTTGAGTAGGAGAGGATTTGATCTACCATTCTCAAAGTCTGGACTTCATGTTTTGGAACAAAACAAGCTCCACACTGAGCTAATACATGTTAATAATTTTCTTTTAGTAATAGCCTCCTCAATTCTGATCTAATACATGTTAATAGTTTTATTTTAGTAATAACCTCCTCAGTTCTGATCTAATACATGGTAATCGTTTTTTTTAGTAATAACCTCCTCAGTTCTGATCTAATACATGTTAATAGTTTCATGTGTCTTGTGGGAACTATCGCTTTAAGATTAAAAGATAATTTCCTCCCTGTAAAGACAATTAGAGTCAATTGTCTCCTTAGCCCACCTCTGACCTCTGACCTGTGGTGTTCACTAGATATTCATGTCACGGCTATAATCAGAGACCACAGATGAGTCAAACAATTAACAATTACGTTACTCCTGTCTCAGCACTAAGGTCTACTTCTAAAAAGGTCAACCCGCAATAATATTGGTTCTACCTTCCATTGAATTAAGATCAGCACTATCCTGGGCTTTTATTTTAATCAGTTTATAACTTATGCTTCACATTCACCCATTCACTCACACATTCACAGACCGACAGTGGAAGCAACCATGCAAGGAGCAGTTAGGGGTCAAGACTTGTGTCTTGCTCAAGGACACCTCAACACGCTGGTGGGAGGAGCTGGTGTGTGTGTTTATCTACACTATAAGGCTGTGTAGTTTGCACATCATCAGAGAGAGAGAGAGAGAGAGAGAGAGAGAGAGAGAGAGAGAGAGAGAGAGAGAGAGAGAGAGAGAGAGAGGGGGGGGGGGTAGAGAGAGAGGGGGGCCAGAGAGACAGAGAGAGACCGATAAAGAGAGATAGAATTAGGACAGAACCCAACAAGGAAAGGGAATGATGAGCAAAGAAAGAAAGAAAGAAAGAACGAAGAAAGAAAGAAAGAAAGAAAGAAAGAAAGAAAGAAAGAAAGAAAGAAAGAAAGAAAGAAAGAAAGAAAGAAAGAAAGAAAGAAAGAAAGAAAGAAAGAAAGAAAGAAAGAAAGAAAGAAGAAGAAATCATTAATATCAATGGAAAGAAAAATACTGTAGTTCTTCCATTTCTTGACCACATTATGTCGAGAGAGAGAGAGAGAGAGAGAGAGAGAGAGAGAGAGAGAGAGAGAGAGAGAGAGAGAGAGAGAGAGAGAGAGAGAGAGAGAGAGAGAGAGAGAGAGAGAGAGAGAAAGAGAGAGAGAGAAAGAGAGAGAGAGAGAGAGAGAGATAGAGAGAGCTTTGATGATGGACAGACAGATCCTTACTTTATGATGTCCTCGCCCAGGAAACAGCGATTCCTCAGTAGCCCCGACCACAGCTGGACTCCCACGATGCCGAAGATGAGGAAGACGAAGAAACAGAAGAGGAGGACGTTACCCAGCATGGAGAGAGTGTCCAGCAGCAGAGTCACCAGGATACGCATACCTGGACACACACACACACACACACACACACACACACACAAACATTAATAATCCCATCAAATAGCGACCTATAGGCAAAAGAGCCCCACTTAGTAACTTATACTGTGAATGTATCTCAGACCCCTGAGATGTGGCCAGCAGTAACAACCCCCCAACACTGAAACCAACATTTCAATAGTTATTAGTGTAGACTACAGTTATATAATTAGTTTACTATGCTGGATGGAATTCTACTATTTATGCATTTAGATTACCATGTGCATATTTCTGCAGAGCTTATTCTCTCAATGTAGATGCTTTGGCAGTTTTACATTACATTTACATTTAGTTATTTAGCTTTTGTCCAAAGCAACTTACAGCAACTTGTATGTTTCATCTGGACCCAAGATGGCACTGTGAACACACTCTCTGAACCAAGCTCCGCTGCCAATCTTAGTTTTTATTAGTGAACATGTAATTACAGTTCTGAAGTCAGCCGGGATGTCCTGATGGACAACTTTCATGGTTATAAACTGCAAGAGATGATCTGAAAGTCAGTATTATGGATGAAGATGAGTTTCAACCAAACCACCTCCAAGCAAGAAGGAAAAAACCCGACAACCCTTATGTATTTATTTCTCCAGACTTGTTCAGCTGAGCAACATTCGATCCAACCAGTTGGAATCACTGATTCAAGAAAACAAAACCGAGATAGTGGACCTGAATAAAAAGGTCCAGTCCGTCTGTGAGGAAATCAACTCAGTGTGAGCAACTTCACCAGGAAGAGAGAAAGCGCATTGACATCATGGAGACAGGAATCTGGAGAGGTTTGGATTTGGAGAGGAAGTCTCACTTTGGAACCTTGGGCTCAACGGCTGGAAAAGATAACGAACCGGTAGGTGCGAATGGAGGTGATCAAAACATGCCAGGCTGGGCGGCTAGGTGGTGTAGTGGGCAAAGTCGCTCGCCACCAACGCTGGAGACGCTGGGTTCGAGCCCAGCTCTCGGCGTTGCTATCAGCTTGGCTGGTCGCTCATACTAACACAATTGGCAGTGTTAGGGGTGGGAAAGCTGATGGGTGGGTCCTGGGCGTTGTGGACAGCGACCCCTACAGTTCGGTCGGGGCGCCTGCACAGCAAGGGTAGGATCTGGAGGGAGGTAGTGCAGCCTCCCACACGTTACACTCTCCCAGTGAGAATCTGCGCTGCCAGGCTGGCTGCTGGCTGGCTGCACATGCGTCGGAGGAAAGCATGCGACAGTCTCCGGCCTCCCGGACCAACAGTAGGGTGGGGTGCGCAACAACCAGGAAGGGGGTTGGGAATTGGCATAACGACTAACAGTGGGATGGGAGAAAAAACGAAAAAAAAGAGGGGGGGGGGGAGATAGTAAAAAAAAAAAAACATGACAGAGGAGAAGAAGCGCCTACCAGAGGTGATTGACAGTTGACATAGTCCACCGCCTTGGTGCAAAGAATGCAAATCAGGCCCAGAAGTGTTAGTATCCTGTTCTCATCCCAGGTTCACAGAACAGCCGTCTGGGCGGCAACCAAAAACTGTCCATACCTGCATGATAATGACCTGCACTTTGCTGAGGACCTTTGCAAAATCGACAGGGAGAATCGGAAGAAGTTGTGGCCGGCGATGGAAGCGGTCCTTGCATTTCAGGTAATGAAAAGTCACTTTTTAATTTGATATGTTTCTAAATCAAAATCAAATCAAATGTAAATTTCTGGAGGTCACAGTGGGGAAACAAAATCTGGCTCTTACATGGGTCAGAACATTCAGCAGGTGTGGGCAGATTGAAAAACAACTTTACAGGTAACATACTACACTCACATATTGATATAAAAGGTAATTAATTATATATGCCAAGTAATTGAATTTACTTCCCACTGTAATATACCGGTGCCACGTCACCCCCTGTGACTTTCCGCCTTTTTCTATTTACTCATTGCGCATGCGCTATGTTCATTCTAGCCAGTGCCCGTAGTGTTAAGAACAGTCTCCCTCTCCTGTTCACCTGGCCGCATTATATTCATCCATTGTGTTCTGTTGTGCGTCATTGACCCAGCAAGTTTATACCAGCCTTGTGCTGTTCCTCTGCGGAATATGCATGTCCTGTTTGGGAGAGATCCATGCCAAGAAACCTGACCCAGTGTTGAACAACACCTCACCTGATCACTGGCTGCTTGAAACCCACCATCAAGCAACCTGCACCTCCTCGCAGGAATTGCCCCTGCTGACATCACCAACACAGGCAACCTGCACCTCCTCGCTGGCATTGCCCCTGCTGCTGACATCACCAACACAGGCAACCTGCACCTCCTCGCTGGCATTGCCCCTGCTGCTGACATCACCAACACATGCAACCTGCACCTCCTCGCTGGCATTGCCCCTGCTGACATCACCAACACAGGCAACCTGCACCTCCTTGCTGGCATTGCCCCTGCTGCTGACATCACCAACACAGGCAACCTGCACCTCCTCGCTGGCATTGCCCCTGCTGTAGGAAGCCGTCGGTCTTGCTGAGTTTGTTATTTGAACCGAAGATAATGGACTCTGTTTTGCCCATGTGTTGCTGGTGTTCACAGGCGTTTGCCTGACCGCAGCAGCATGAACAGGCTGTTGTTGGGGTGGTGAGGGTCTTTCATTATTCTGCAGGCTCTGGATTTGCACCTCTTGTTGTATAGGACTTGCAGGGGTGGTAGTGCAATACCCGTGGTACGCTCGGCTGAGCGCACCACTCTCTGTAGGGCCTTCTTGTCCTGCGCCATGCTGATTCCATACCAGGCAGTGATGTTTCCAGTCAGGATGCTCTCTACAGCTCCGGAGTAGAAGGACTGGAGTATCTTCCCAGATACTCTGAACTTCCTTAACTGTCTCAGGTGGTAGAGGCGCTGTTTTGTCTTTTTTACGACTGAGTCTATGTGTGTTGTCCATGTCAGATCCTCTGAGATGTGGACCCCCAGGTACTTGAAGCTGCGCACCCTGTCCACGGTAGCCCCGTTTATCCTCAGTGGTGTGTGTGTCTACTGCTGTCTCCTCCTAAAATCCACGATCAGCTCCTTGGTTTTACCAATGTTCAGGAGCAGGCTGTTGTCCTGGCACCAGCGTTCCAGTACCTCAACCTCCTCCCGGTAGGCCTTCTCGTCGTTGTCCGAGATCAGCCCCACCACCACTGTGTCGTCCGCAAACTTCACTATGGAGTTGGAGCTGAACTTGGCCACACAGTCATGTGTGTATAGTGAGTACAGCAGGGGGCTCAGAACACAGCCCTGGGGGGACCCGATGCTCAGGGTGATGGTGTTGGAGGTCTGACCCCCCACCCTGACCGCCTGGGGCCTTTCACTCAGAAAGTCCAGTATCCAGGCGCTCAGAGCGGAGCTCAGACCCAGCTCGATCAGCTTGTCCACCAGTCTGGTGGGGACTATGGTGTTGAACGCTGAGCTGTAGTCAATGAACAACAGTCTCACATAGCCCCCCTTCTGACGGTCTAGGTGAGAGAGGGTGCTGTGCAGTACTTGGGAGACCGCATCGTCAGTGGACCTGCAAATTGCATAGGGTCCATATCACTGGGGAGGGAGGCACAAATGTGATCCTTGACCAGCCTCTCAAAACATTTCATGGCCACAGAGGTGAGTGCCACCGGTCTGTAGTCATTGAGACCTGTTGGGGAGGGTTTCTTTGGTACCGGGATAATGGTAGACATCTTGAAGCAGGCAGGGACCACTGACTCCGCCAGGGATCGATTAAATATGGTGGTGAACACAGGGGCTAGCTGGTTAGCACAGGACTTAAGTATGCGTCCTGTTATTCCATCTGGGCCAGCAGCCCAGTCTTGCACGAGGACCAATCAGCATGGGTATGGGCAGGTTCATTTTCCATTGATGGGGATTTGATTGGCTGTTTTTAAATAAAGTGCGGCCGCAGGATTAATAATGTTAACGTTAGTTCGGCCAGAGAAACAAATATACTAATTAAAATGGTTGGAGCTGCGAGATTTGTACTTTGTAGGTCTGCATTTTAAATGTAAGGAGTAAAAAGTATGTTTTTTTCTCTGAAATGTGAGTACAAATAAATTGAGTAAAAGTATTGTCGTGGAAATATATTATCATACCATTGTGGAGTTGTATTGAGAGGGCGCTTTATCATATATCAGCGTAATGTGTGCATCTCTCTTTAAGAGAAGCACACATTAGCCAGTCAAAACAATATTGTTATGAACCATGGTTGCCTTCTCAGTATCCTTGTAAGTGTATTAAACCCTAAATGCTATAAGGCCATAAGTCACACTGTTATGGGAACCGCTTCGTTTCCTTGTAAGGCAGCCATAATAGTCATTTTAGCCAGCGCTCCTGGTCATTTTCGAGCCTCTCCTACGTCATATGTTTATATCAATTGTGTATCAAATGTGGTTTCAACCGGGACGTCTGTCTCACTTTGTGGTCAGACGTTGTTTACACTGGTCTGATTTCCAACTGAGCATTCCTTATCATGATCAAGTAAGGAATAAAATCTATCTTCTATTTCTTATTCAACTTTGGACTCAGAAGTTATTTGCTCATATTATATTATAAATCTCCCATTACAGTATACAAACCTAATAATACCTGAGTAAAGTACAAATCCCCAAAAACAGTACTTAAGTATTGTAACAAAGTACAATTACTCAAGTACTTTACACCCCTGATAATGAGCTTGTTCTCCTGACTTACTTGGCACTCTGTTGATAGTCCTCAGTGGCCGGAGGACCCTGACTATACGAAGGGCCGTCATGAAGTCATTTCCATCCAGACAATACTCAATCATCCTACAGAACAAAAACACACACAACATTTACATGTATATACACTACAGTGTGTACACACACACACACACTCAGGTACACATGCAGCAAAGTAGAGTGTGGCCTTTGCCGCAGTCGGGAAGGCGCTGGCCAAATCTGTTACCGGGTTACGCTCACAATAACAATACTCTCCGGTTACACCAATGTAGCCAAATCGATTTAGACTTTTTGTCTCTCCCGACTGGATTTGGCAAAGTCTTGATTTCTCAACAAGAAGAGGACGTATGTGACGTACACCGCACTTACATATGTAATAAAATACATAGTATTTCTAGATCTACTGTTACTGTTTAATGTTATGATTAAAGCAGTGATTCAAGTTTCTTTAATAGTTGTCATACAGAAGTACAGAATACTTTCATACAAAATGCTTCTTACTGTTACGCTCCAGAGACTGTGCTAGACAAGATAGTATCAAATAACATAGTATAGCATGTAATTTAGAAGAAGAAAATGAGGTCACAGTGTTCGGTATAGACATATGTACAATGTTCTGAGTTACCATATAATATACAATACTATGCAGTGTACTAATGTACAGTACTATCTAGTGCAAAGCAGAAATGGGATGAGGTACAATTTAGGTACAATTTACAGTAAGGTGTACGAGTTGTAGTGCAATCCTTCATCAATAAATATAAAGTGTGTGGAGTGGGTGCTACAGTGTGTTTGTTTAAAGTGAGTGTGTGCGTGTGGATGTGTGTGCTATGTGCGTTTGGTGGTTGTTGTTGTGTAGTGTTCATTGTTCGTTTAGCAGCCTGATGGCCTGGGGATAGAAGCTTCTTCTGAGTCTTTCTGTGCTCGCCTTGAGACTCCGGTATCGCTTGCCTGACCGCAGCAGTTCAAAGAGGCAGTTGTTCGGGTGACTGGAGTCTTTAATGATTCTCTTAGCCTTGCCCTTGCAACGCTTGTTGTAAATGTTCTGGAGGGTGGGGAGCCCCCCTCCAATTGTGCGTTCGGCTGAACGTGTCACTCTTTGTAGTCTGCTTCGGTCTTGTGCAGTGCTATTCCCAAACCAGGAGGTGATGATGCCGGTCAAGATGCTCTCTATTGTACATGAGTAGAAGTTCTTAAGGATCTTCTGACTGACTTGGAACTTCCTTAGGCGCCTGAGGAAGTAGAGGCGTTGTCGTGCCTTCTTCACAACACTGTCAATGTGTGTGGTCCATGTCAAGTCCTCGGATATGTAGGCTCCGAGGTACTTAAAGCTGTTGACTCTCTCAACCGGTGCCCCGTCGATGCTGAGGGGGCTGTAGTCCTTGACCCCCGACCTCCTGAAGTCCACAATCATCTCCTTTGTTTTCCCGACGTTCAGGGAGAGGCTGTTTTCCTGGCACCATCCCGCCAGGACCTTGACCTCTTCCAGGTAGGCCCTCTCGTCGTTGGCAGAGATCAGGCCCACCACCACTGTGTCGTCAGCAAATTTGATGATTGTATTGCTACTCCGCTGAGCCACACAGTCGTGTGTGTACAGGGAGTAGAGGAGGGGACTCAGAACACAGCCCTGGGGGGCCCCTATGTTGAGGGTGATGGATGAGGAGGTGCAGTTGCCTGCTCTCACCACCTGGGGTCTGCCAGTCAGGAAGTCCAAGACCCACTGGCAGAGGTCATAGTTCAAGCCCAGGTCCCTGAGCTTGGCTATGAGTATGGAGGGGACTAAGCAGTGTTGTTTGCTATTTGGCAGTCAACCTCGTATTGTACTGTAAATATCTATGCATTTCAACGGATCTTAGCGGATCGTTAAAACATGATTCTAAGTAGTGTTGTTCTGTTTACTGTATGTGAAGTGGACTTGTGGGGACTCTTTTATAATCACAGGCAGAGATGATCACTCTCATGTCCTATGTCTAATTAAAATAATGTGCAACATCAGAAGACAAATCAACTGGCTGCCCTGGACTCCTACTTTGGGATAAATAAATTTTTGGGACATGGAAATGTAGGGTTTGTGAAATAATATTTAATGATTATCTTGTATCTTCATTTGGACCCCCAGAAATATTAGTAATCATGTGTTATGCATGTCAAATGTCAAGTGTGTGTGTGTGTGTGTGTATGTGTATGTGTATCTGTATGTGTATGTGTGTGTGTGTGTGTGTGTGTGTGTGTGTGTGTGTGTGTGTGTGTGTGTGTGTGTGTGTGTGTGTGTGTGTGTGTGTGTGTGTGTGTGTGTGTGTGTGTGTGTGTGTGTGTGTGTGTGTGTGTGTGTGTGTGTGTGTGTGTGTGTGTGTGTGTGCATTTGTTTTTGTGTTTATGTGCTCATTCAACTTCAATGACAGTGAAGTTAACTGTGTGTTTTCTTTTTTTTAAATTGTCCATTTGCATGTTCTTGGTATCTGATTCTAGGGACATCTATGGATCTCAGGGAATCTATTCCCAGTGTCAGAAATGTTGTGTCTGTTACTAGGCTTGAGTACATTGTAATGAACCAAATGAGAATATCAATTCAATTATTATTATTATTATTTTTTTTTTATCTTTGACTGTGAATAACACCATGCTAAAATTGACCAGACCTGAAAAATCTAAGCAAATTAATAAAGGGAAGATGATTAAACAGAAGGTTTTGTAGATACAGTACTGAATTCTGCCATCCGGACACATGCAATTTGAAATATGATTATAGAATATATAATATCAGGCCTAAAATGGTTATGCGATTAAAATGCAAATCCTGTAATTAATTAGATCAATGTTTTTAATCGCCTGACAGCACTAGTTTTAAGATCACAGGAAAATGAATGGCTAGGGCATTGTGGGATACATACCCTGCCACAACGATGAAGAAGTCCAGACGGTTCCAGGTGTCGCCAAGGTAACACTTGGAGCCCCAGATCCCCAGCGCCACCATCTTGATAACCATCTCCACCGCGAAGAACGCAAAGATGCAGTGTTCCAGAACCTGGACACATGACAGAGAGGAGGCTTTTATATGATCAGGAAGGTTTGACGTTTACATGATCAGGAAGGTTTGGTGTTGACATGATCAGGAAGGTTTGATGTTGACATGATCAGGATGGTTTGATGTTGACATGATCAGGATGGTTTGATGTTGACATGATCAGGAAGGTTTGATGTTTACATGATCAGGAAGGATGGATGTTTACATGAATTAACAAAGAAGGAAGGAAGCAAGAAAGTAAGAAAGAAAGAAAGAAAGAAAGAAAGAAAGAAAGAAAGAAAGAAAGAAAGAAAGAAAGAAAGAAAGAAAGAAAGAAAGAAAGAAAGAAAGAAAGAAAGAAAGAAAGAAAGAAAGAAAGAAAGAAAGAAAGAAAGAAAGAAAGAAAGAAAGAAAGAAGAAACTTACATAATGCTTTATGTTGACAAAAACAACAACTGGCTCAATCATTACAACCAAACAGAAGTTGAAAAAGGATACAAGACAACAATACCATCAGAATGAGCCTTGACTCCACATCTGTAAAGATTCCCAACTTAAAGAAACTGTGGCTTTGTCTCTGCCTGAATGATGTATCTGGATGATGAGTATTTGTCTGGATGATGAGTATTTGTCTGAATAGTGAGTATTTGTCTGAATGATGAGTATTTGTCTGAATGGTGAGTATTTGTCTGAATGGTGAGTATTTGTCTGAATGGTGAGTATTTGTCTGAATGGTGAGTATTTGTCTGGATGGTGAGTATTTGTCTGAATGGTGAGTATTTGTCTGAATGGTGAGTATTTGTCTGAATGGTGAGTATTTGTCTGGATGGTGAGTATTTGTCTGAATGGTGAGTATTTGTCTGGATGGTGAGTATTTGTCTGAATGGTGAGTATTTGTCTGAATGGTGAGTATTTGTCTGAATGGTGAGTATTTGTCTGAATGGTGAGTATTTGTCTGAATGGTGAGTATTTGTCTGAATGATGAGCCTCATCTTCGTTAGCTATGCTCTGCTCAGCAGGGGGCAGCTATGGTCTGGCATGACTGGATTTGTGCTTTGCATTAATTGGACATCCAGCCTAATGCCTGTATGTGAAAATAAAAGAGCACATCCCACAGACCTAGAATCAGCCACGACGAGCTTCAGAATTAGAGAACTAGAGAACCAGGAATGACTACGGACAACTGAATGTTTAATTTCTGTTCTTCTTTCAATCTCGTATTTTTTTTAAACAGATAACAATTGAATGCTCTGGTTATCAAAACACAATCCCGAAGGAGAAAAAAAAGAAGAAATACGAGAAACAGTCTCAATCCCAGGGTAGGTTCGTTGAGCAAGAATGCACATACACTTTTATGCAAGACACTTTCTGTAAATAATTGACTATTTTATCTTACCCCGACGCTCGATTGTCCAAATCACCATGACAACAGATCAAAAAGTTTGAGCCTGGTCGAGAGCAGGCTTAAGTTCAGTTAGCTGGATGAACCATGGCCACGCCCCCGCAAAGAAATGACAGCTCGCTTCCTGAAATGATTCTCACAGTCTAGGATCTGCATTATACCATTCTGAATTACGTTTTTGTGCTTCATTCTTCCAGAGGGGGCTTTTGAAATGTAAAATAGACCCAAAATGCTGATACTAAATTCACGTTGTCCTAAATAATGCACGTTATATATACCGTGGCGCTCGCTAGGTGCGATGTACACATTATGTGGTTATTTTAACAACGCGCAGCATTGCAAATGTGAATCCTGCAGGGATATTTTTAATGATTGAAACCTATCGCTCGTTTGGCTCTGATTCCTTTCATATTCTCCGCTGTGGGAGCGCCTGGATTGTGTTTCATTCAAGCATAAAATTGAAGTGTCTATGTGTGGATTGTGGTTTTTGTGGATTATGAATTACGAGGAATCTGAGGATTGTTGAATTGTATCATCACTCACACGTTATTGTGATATTGTAACTGGGATTAATGCATTTGAGAATAAAGAGATAAAACTTCATTCAAAAGAAAAATATTCTAAACACGGGTCTCTTGTCAATTGATGGTCTTGGATACACAATGGATATATCCTGTCTGGCACAGTGGTCCAACGGCAGTGTTCACTCCTGGCAAGCCGGCGACCCGGGTTAGAGACCCCGCGTTTCCAATATGATTTTTTTGGAATATAATATTAATGATTATACGCGAAAGTAGCCTAGTTTTAAGTTAAAATATTATAAATCTACATGCATTGAGGATGTCATTCTTTATATAGCTCTCAACGTGCACCAAATTGAAGTATTTACATTTCAAAAAGAAAGCTAGAAGAAGTGGGATTCGAACGCGGGTCGTCCGTGTGAAAGACAAAATGCTCGACCATCAGACCACGGTGGCAGACAAATGAAACATCAACCATACATCCATCAATGGATAAGAGAGCCGTATCCTTATTCTGAAACTGTTGAACTAATTATTTTCGCTAGCAAAATCTCATTTGATTATCCATTCCATGAACCTACTGCCAGCAGGGCACGTTTAAAGAAATATAATCTGATTGATTGATTGGGGTAATGAGGGACTTAAAATTTGCCTATAGATTATGCATTTAACTTGTCGGCGAGGCTATTGAGCCGTACTGCAATCTGTTAATAAAGTTTTAAATCAATCAATCAATCAATGCCGTTAGAAAATCAGGATCTCTGCTCTCGACACTTGCTGCCTTCTCGGCTGAGGCGGGCGCGCGCACTGATCCTGAGTATCAAGTCTGGTTCGAGTTAACGAGACTGAATCCACCTTCGAGGAACAGGAAAATCCCGGCTTCAAACATCGGGTTAATTGAATCTGGATAATGGGACTCTTGATCGACTTAGTTGAACCAGGTACGGGGAATAGGGCCCTGAGAAAGACGTTTGTCTTGTTTCCATCAGGGTCCCCCCTATAAGCAGGGGTGGGGGAAAGAGTGAAATAATCTCATTGATGACTTTCTTCCACAGCCACATCCGTGCTAGAGAGTTTTTTTTGTGTTTTTAGTTCTTTCTTTACCTCTTTTTATCTTAATATTTGTGCACAATGCAGATGGGTCTGATTGATATTGTTGTTGTTTTTTGTTTTTTTTCCCCAGCAGCATCTATGCTGTGTGTTTGAATATTTTGCGGATGTGTTTTTCAACAACCTCGGTGTGGGGGGGATGGGGTGGGAATGAGGGAGGGGAAGGGGAAATGAGGGAAAAAAAGAAAAAAGATGGAAAATGTATGTGTTACGGACGGTGTCCTTATGTATGTATATAGAGGGAGTAATGCATGTTATCTGTTGTATATATAGGCATGTTTTGTTTGTTGTTGTCTTGTCTCCCTCTTGTGTCTACATATCCCATTCTCAGGTGTCTCCCAGTCCCAGTTGCAGCTGGTCAATCAGCAACTCACCCCAGTGCAACGGCAGGTGAAACTGATTCTGCAATCAACATCCACTCTCCCTTCATATACCCTTTTTGTTTCAGTGTTAGTGAGCTCCCTGGTTCGTTTGGTCTGTGTGTGGTGGTAACTATACTTGGTCTGTGTGTGGTGGTAATTATACTTGGTCTGTGTCTGTGTGGGAGCTCATTTTGGTATGTCTTCGGTATAGAGCTGGTGAAGGCTCTGGCACTTTGTGCTGTCAGTTAGTTTAGGTCTTTAGTATAGTTTTGTGCTGTTTGTGTTCTGTAGAGCTGTGGCCTGTTTGGCATTAGTTTAGTATTTGTACATTTCTGTTTTGTTTCTAACGTGTATTTATTCCTCGTCACCCAGCCTATGGTGATTGCTTTGCTTTGTATTCATCTTTTGTTTTGCACACAGGGACATTGAGGACAGGAAGATACCCTGGGTCTACATTTTGCATCACGTAGGTGACCTACTGTTAAAGACACCAGCTTTAGAAGTGAGCACCACCACCTGTACTTTGGGGCGTCCGCGCCTGTAAGGGGGGGTGGGCTTTTATTTCTTTTTGATATTTCATTTGGTGCTCACTAGTAAGTCCTCTTTGCTCTCTGTGTTGCCAAGTTTTGTGTTTGTAAAATAAATATTATTATTTTGCAATTTGTCTCTTGCGTTTTGTGTCACTGCACCCTCACCTACCCTGTCTGTGGCCTTGTGTTGCGTCTCCCCACTGGGGTACGTAACAGTATGATTTTTTTTTTGATCCACATTTTCTCCCATTTTCTATATTTTCTCCCATCCCAATTTCGTATCATCCAATTCAACCCTCCCCTGTCACGAACGCTGTTTCTTGCCTCCCACAAGCCGGCTGCAATGTGGACTAAGTCATACATAGCACAAGTCCCCTCCGGTACTTGAGGTAACAGCAGTCGCATCTTTTCACCTGCGCAGCTCGATCTCTCAGTGGTGAGGAGTAACGCGTGGGAGGCTCACGCTGCCCCCGACACTTCCTGATTCCACTGCGCAGGCGCACCAACCGACCTGTAGGAGTCGCTGTCCACAACGCCCGATCCCCACCCATCAGTTTCCCACCCCCTAATACGGCCAATGTGTATTAGTATGAACGACCAGCTAAACTGAAAGCAAATGTGGAGCGCTGGGCTCGAACAGGCAAGCCCAGCGTCTCCAGATTTCGTGGCGAGCGCCTTGCCCACTACGCCACGTAGCCGCCCCAGGGTACGTAACAGTATGATATTGTCAATTGTAAATGTTAAAAATTATTTTCCTGCAATAAAGAAAAAAAAAAGAAAAAAAAATCCCCCCCCTCACGAATCTACAGTGTCACCTAACCCCCCCCCCCCCTTTAGCTCTATCAACCCTGCTCCCCCCCCCCTTCTAATCCATATCGCTAGCCTCATACGACAGCAGCCCAAGTCATCCTCCAAGACTGTTGGAAATGAGCCTCGGAAGTCAGTCACATGTCATACGAGTGAAAGTCAGTCACAAGTCATAGGCAAATGAGTTAGGCAAATGGGGATTTTTTTTTAAAGTAACAAGTGTTCTGACTGCAGAGGACATAGGCAATAAGCCAGGAAGATGCAGCAATGTGAGGAGAACAGTCGGGTAGAAATCTCAATTTGACAAAAAAAGGAACAACCTAGGCAACTACTGTATGAGGCCTACGATATATTGATCCGTCAACCATAAGGGTTGGCTTCACATACTTACAACCTAATCTAATATTATCCCCAGTTGGAGACATAGGAACATAGGTTCCTAAGGCTGTCCCATCCTTGCTCCCCCCTCTATTATCCCCCCATTAGTCCTTAAATATTCCTTATAAAAATAAAAGCAACACCAGCAACCTAAAAAAAAACACAAAATACTAATATAACCTCGGTACAACCGCATAAGCAAAACATAATTATAATAACTGTGGCCCACATTAAACGTAGGCCAAATGCCAAAACAACAACAACCGTGAACAGGCCTCTTAGCTGAGACATTGTGGGAAAAGAAAGGCTAGCTTGAATGAGCATAATGTAGTCCTGCACACACGAGGTTAGCCCTGATGTGACAGAGAATAATGTAATTCACGCAAATGGCCGTGTTCAGTTATCTCCCATGGATACGTGCAGCACTCCAGCAATTGACCAGCTAGCTTAATTTAACAAAGAAAAAAGGAATTAAATAAACATAGGGCCAGCTTAGCCTGTCGAAATAGCAAACAGTGTCATTCCACATACTTGTTGTGACTATTCGCTCAAATGCCCAGTTAGCTTGAATGAGCACATGTAGCATTTAGCAATTGTCCAGCTAGCTTGGTTAAACAAACCTAGGTTAGCCTAGCCTGTTACGATAGCACACAGTGTCATTCAATGTAATTGTTGAGTAACTGGAGTGCGTACATGTCAGCTAGTTTCACATACTCCTTCGCCATTATTAGCGGCCATATCTGATGGTGTTCTTCTTCCTTCATTTTCACAGAGAGTCTGGCTGGGTATAGCAAAGTTGGGCGAAGGCCTAACTTCCACAACCGGGCCATGACATCTCAATCACCCTCTCCATGACCAAGTCAATTGCCGTCCTGATTTCCAACGTAACCTTTCGTCCAAAGCTCTCGAATAGCTCATTTACCGTCCTGGCAGATTCAACCGCAGCTTCAGCTATTAGTCTGCGAATGGTATCAAGGATCGTGTCACTCAGTTCGACCGAGGGAGAACCGCTAGCAGATTGCTTCGTCTCTCCCCCCCCCCCCCCCCCCCCCCCCTGAGTCATCGAACGTTTAGCTGTCATCTCCAATGCTCAAAAAACTTGTATACTCGACGTATCTAACTAAGTAATATGAAAAAAATATATATAAAATATTGACTAATGGGTAAAAGTGTGATAAAATAACATAATTTGGGGAGCAGGAAACACGTCCTCACCCTATGCCCACCTCATTTTATATTTAATTTGATCCTACTACTACATATTGTTACCATTCTGGTATTCATTGTCGTTTCTTAATTGAGTCTGAGCTTGAAATAAAGAACTTGAATTTGATGCTTCCAGCGACGCCCTGGGGCGACAGTAGAGGTAGAGCACTCGTCTGGTAATCCGGAGGTTCCCGGTTCAATTCCCGCTTCTCCCGAGCAGCATGTCGATGTGTCCTTGAGCAAGACACTTAACCCCTAATTGCTCCCGATGAGCAGGTTGGCTCCTTGCATGGTTGCCTCTGCCATCGGTGTGCGAATGTGTGAGTGAATGGGTTAAAATGTGAGGAACAAATTGTAAAGCGCTTTGGATAAAAGCGCTATATAAATGCAGCCATTTACCATTTACCTGCTTCACACACACACAGTTCCACACATTCACATCTGGGAGCTGCCCAGTACAACCACTTAAGGGCCTTGACACTGAACTTTAATCAGCTGCACTGTGATTGTTCACATACTTGCTTGCATATTTTGCATGTACCTTAAGGATTAAATTAAAAGCAAGTTTACCAAGACCTAACAGTCTACTGTTAACCACTGAGCAACTTTAAATGTTTCAAAGTCATTCCCCTGTACGGTTGTACCCAGGGCCGCCTCAGGGGGTGTGCGAGCAGTGCGGTCGCACAGGGCCTCGCGGGAAGGGGGGCCTTGCACACAAAAAATTAAAAAAAAAATTAAAATAAATATCTTTTATTTATAATTTTTTTTTTTTATTTAATTTATTTTTAATTTTTTTAATTTTTTTTTGCGGGGCCCCCCTTTCCGCGAGGCCCTTTTTCATCACAGACCTAAAATCTAGTTTATCTTATATGCTTATATATTTCACATTAGACACGTTTGTAGAATGTGTCTGACTTGTTCCTGGCTCTGCGGCTCTGCAGCAGACATACTCACTATTGGAGCTCTGGGGCTCTGCAGCAGACATACTATTGGTTTCAACGAAGGGAGGGGTTACATGTGTACAGTCGGCCGGCGTGCGTCAGCTGCGTTTGACTATTTCGCGCGTGCAGCATTGGAGGTTATGCTTAGTTATGCCAGCCAAGACGAAGAGGACGGTCATTCGGCAGATGGACTGAAGATGAAAGTTGTTGCATGTTAGACAGTTCAGTCAGGCTAGCCATGTTGGCTTAGCTAAAGGCAGGGACAGCTAGTTAGCTTTAGCTACGTTATAATATCGAGTGCTAGCGTGTGGTTCAGTCGGGATAGCCATGATGATGTCGGCTAGTAGCTAGCTTAGCTAAAGGCTAACTAGCGTTAGCTAACCTAGAGAGAGCGCGTGCAGCATTGTTATGCCAAGATGAAGAGGACGGTCATTCGGCAGATGAACTTCGTCAACTCCACGCGGTTGTCTCCATCCTCTTGGACGTTTGGTGAGTTTTTAATGCACTCTATTCTATTCCCGCCGTGGATATATCTCTCTCTCTCTCTCGGGCCGGCTAGCTATCGTGGCTAAGGCTAACGTTATGTTGGCTAACGTTATGTTGAGCCAAGCGGGCCGGCTAGCTAACGTAGCTAACGTTATATTGAGCCAAACGGGCCGGCTAGCTGTTGTAGCTAATGTTATATTGAGCCAAGCGGGCCGGCTAGCTAACGTAGCTAACGTTATATTGAGCGAAACGGGCCGGCTAGCTGTTGTAGCTAATGTTATATTGAGCCAAAGCGGGCCGGCTAGCTAACATAGCTAACGTTATATTGAGCCAAACGGGCCGGCTAGCTGTTGTAGCTAACGGTGTGTACCTGGTGTCAGTACCTGGCTACTCTATTTGCAGTTAGCCTATTTAGCTGATGTCGGCCGTTGGCTCCTTGCTACTTTGTTTTCTCTGGTATAGACCCTCTTCTCTTTGGATTTAAGTGTTGATCTTTGTCCTTTTGGATCTATGTATATTCATGTTGCCTTTGTGAAGTTATCTTTTCCTTCTGTTTTGTTCTTCCATTAAAAGTTGAATATCCTTTAGGGGCTCATCTTAGCTGTCTTGCTTATCTCTCTCATACATGCTCTCTCTCTAACACACACACAGACATGCTCTCTCTCTCTAACACACAAACACACATGCTCTCTCTCTCTCTTTCTAACACACACAGACATGCTCTATATCTCTCTCTAACACACAAAATGACATGCTCTCTGGGGGAGCTCCAGTAGCTCACCACGTACCGCGAGTGCTATTTCAGCGCCGTGGACAACCGCGCTCGCGCGGATCTGGGGCTGAGCGCGTTCGAATCCCGGACGGCAGCCGTGCCTTTCCCAGAGTGTCTTTCCCCCCATCTGAACCCTTTCAGCCTGCTTCTGTCGGTCGAACTTGACCAAGTATGAATGCGACGAAAAAGCGATAAACGCTAAAAAGAACCAGCTGACTGGTCAAAGTTTAAAAAAAAAAAAATGACATGCTCTCTCTCTCTATATTTCTCTCTCTTTCTAACACACATATACATGCTCTCTCTCTAACACACACACAAACAGACATGCTCTCTCTCTATCTCTCTCTTTCTAACACACACAGACATGCTCTATCTATCTCTCTCTCTTTAATTCAAATGGGCTTTATTTCACATTCTTGTATTTCTCCCAGTAGGTATGGGAGTTTTGAGTTATTGTCCATGTTTTCAAAGTCTCTTTGGGTGTTTGCAATTTGTGGGAAGTATATGTCTTGGTATAGTGGGCAGGTTGTTAAGAAGTGGAGCTCGGTTTCCACCTCATCTTGTGTGCAGTGGGTCTGTCTTCGCTTGGGAGCCAGGTCTGCCTATGGCGGCCTTTCTCGATGGCTAGGCTGTGCTCGCTGAGTCTGTACCTAGTCAAGGATCTTCTTAGTATTGGGTCAGTCACAGTGCTCAGGTATTCTGCCACTGTGTACTCTCTGTTTAGGGCCAAATAGCATTTCAATTTGCTCTGGTTTTGGGTTGTTTCTTTCCAATGTCTCTCTCTCTCTCTCTCTCTCTCTCTCTCTCTCTCTCTCTCTCTCTCTGGCCTTGCTCTGGTGGAGGGTCAGGGGGCATTGCCGGGTCTGTGCAGCGATAACACTGTATATTGACTGTAGAACGGGAGCTCTCTCTCGCTCTCTCGCTTTCTCTCTTGCTATATGTTGACTGTATCATGCCCAGCCTCGGGCAGCGCTATTATTTAAGAATATGTTGACTGTATGAAAAAAAAAAGAAAAAAAAATTATATATATTTCTTTTTTCTTTTTACCTTTTAGGGGGGGGGGGGGGGGGGCTCGCGTTTAAAACTCCGCACAGGGCCTCGCATTTCTCCCAGGCGGCCCTGGTTGTACCTACTATTACCAAGTATACAGGGAGAATGACAACACTGTGATGTACTCATTTTAACCAGTGGCGGTGTTTGTCCTTTGCATTGTAAGAAATGCAGCCTATGGAACCAAACAGGTTACTCCTATGACTAACTGCTAATAATTGCTAACTGCCAAATAAAAATGGGTCTCATTCCCGAATATTTTCCAAAGAGTTCTCTTGGAAGACTTATCTTGGAACCGATTGAGACAGAATCAATGACAAGTTCACTCTGAGTCCCCAACGTGCTGGGAATATGTCTTGAGTGGCTCAAACGGTCGCACCTGTGATATCTGCGTTGGGGAATGGCACCATGTGTAAAACGCGAATGCGCCTCCCCGTTCAGGTCATTTGCATACAAAACAACGCCTCCAGAGCTCCTTATAAGGCAACTAATGATGCAGCCATGTGAAAATGGACGCGGAAGTGCTTTGCGACCCATCGAAATTAGATTAAATTAATGTATTGGCATCATATATAGTACAGCTCGTGGTGCGCGCGCACACACACACACACACACGCACGCGCGAGCAGTACTGTAGTCAATATCAGTTTAATTGATTAATGATATATTCGAAGGAATGCAGGTTTATAGCTATATCAAACAAAGGTCTGTCCCATTGTATACCAATCAATGGGATATATTGCATGTTGACCTGCATTCTTTCAAATGTATAATTAATCATTAAAACAGATATGTAACAAATAAGAAATACAAATTCCACAGAAGGCATTAAATAATTATTATTTTCAATCATTTCACAATAATTGCATAATTGTGTTTGAATATTTGAGTAATTAAAGTAATTATACATTTGTCCAAAATAGCTGGTTCAGATATGGTTAATCCAGCTGCCCTGTGATCAGATGAATCCATATTATTAATTGTTCCGACATCAAATGCGTAATTTCTTATCGTACAAATATCGTCATATTTATTTTAATTATGATTAAGTAATTAATTCCAAGGAGGCCTGTAGCGTTGACATGAAGGAATCACTATGAGAACACAGTCAATCAGTCAATCAATCAATCATAAGTGTGCTCCTCAGCACTCTTAAATTCTGCTCATTTAAACAATCTGACCCACCTGTAGGATGACGCACCGCTCCGACTGACATTGGAAGTCCTCACAAGGCTGGAACATCGCCAGAGTCACACAGTTTAGCAGGATCGCCAGCATGGACACACGCTCGAACCATGTGGACGGAGTGGTTAAGGCCAACATAGATATGGTGCAATAATGGTCATTATGGACATTTCAAAAATATACTGCAAGGTAGAGAGAGAGAGAGATGGTGAGATAGGTAGAGAGAGAGAGATTGTGATATGGGTGGAGACTGGAGAGATTGTGAGATAGGTAGAGAGAGATGGTGAGATAGGTAGAGAGGGAGATTGTGAGATAGGTAGAGATAGATGGTGAGATAGAGAGAGCGGTGGTGAGATAGGTAGATAAAGTAGGAGAGATACATAGTGAAATGGGAGAGACAGGGAAAGCGAACGTGAGAGAGAGAGAAAGGGAGAGAGAGGTAGAGACAGAGAAGGAGAGAAGACAGAGAGAGTAGTAAAACAGTCCTAAATCACATAAACAAACCAAAACAAAATGATACTGAGGTCGCTTTCACACAGGGGCTGTTTGGTCCGGACTTTCGGACCAGAATTCGATAGTCCGGTTTTTCGGGTCTGTGTGAATGCGCGTCGAACTCGGTCCGCGGACCAAACAGGCGAACTCTGGTCCGCCTGAAAACGTAGGTCTCGGTTCGGCTTCATCGAACCAAACGCGAACCAAATATAGGAAGTGATTATTATTACCACTGCTCGCAGCACTCACTGCAAAACAAGCACACTGCATCTAATCTATCTATCTATCTATCTATCTATCTATCTATCTATCTATCTATCTATCTATCTATCTATCTATCTATCTATCTATCTATCTATCTATCTATCTATCTATATATCTGTGCATCTTGGGAAGAAGGAAGAAAAAACGCGGTTTATTATTATTACCGAGGCGCGCGGCTTATTATATTATTAATAAAACAGCTACTTGTGGGCACTCATAAAAACACTGTGGTCTACAAGTTGTTTAGCGAGAGGATGGTGGTAATGTGCTTCAATAGAACAATGGATCAATGCCATGTCAAAACTCGGCTCCGCTGATCTGGAGGACTCCGCAGTCCACACACAGACACACACACGCGCGCGCGCGCACACACGGGATCGCAGCCACACACACATTTCCACTGTCCAATAGACAAGCGCCCTTTTCGACCGCGTGACATTGTTCAGAAGGTCCGGTCCGCCGGACAGATATCTGTGTGAACGCAGGCGAACCAAATGAAGAATGCAACAATGTTGCAACTTCACCCCCAGAACCGCACCGAGTCCACCAAAACTATATGTGAAAGCGACCTGAGGCTGCTTTTTCACTACTTTAGTTTGGCTTGTGGCCCAGATACACACCTACACACACTAAAGCAATAAAGGCTGTGTGCTAATGTCACATTACCAGTTGTGTAAAAGGATCAGAGTTACAGACCAGGCAACCAAATGACCAGAGTTACAGACCAGGCAGCCAAAGGACCAGAGTTACAGACCAGGCAACCAAAGGACCAGAGTTACAGACCAGGCAGCCAAAGGACCAGAGTTACAGACCAGGCAGCCAAAGGACCAGAGTTACAGACCAGGCAGCCAAAGGACCAGAGTTACAGACCAGGCAGCCAAAGGACCAGAGTTACAGACCAGGCAGCCAAAGGACCAGAGTTACAGACCAGGCAGCCAAAGGACCAGAGTTACAGACCAGGCAGCCAAGGACCAGAGTTACAGACCAGGCAGCCAAAGGACCAGAGTTACAGACCAGGCAGCCAAAGGACCAGAGTTACAGACCAGGCAGCCAAAGGACCAGAGTTACAGACCAGGCAGCCAAATGACCAGAGTTACAGACCAGGCAGCCAAAGGACCAGAGTTACAGACCAGGCAGCCAAAGGACCAGAGTTACAGACCAGGCAGCCAAAGGACCAGAGTTACAGACCAGGCAGCCAAAGGACCAGAGTTACAGACCAGGCAGCCAAAGGACTTTTTTCAGGCTCACCACCAGGACGTCCCCTGGCTCCTCGCTGGTGCGGTGGCTTCTTCACACACAAGACTCACAGCAGACAGCTGTCTTCAGGGAACAAGTATTAAGCTCTTTGAACCTAACCAGACACTCTATACCCAAGTAAAAAGCACTTCTGGAACTGAGTCAAACGCTTCATGCGGGGAAAGGTCACAAGATATTTGGTACATTTAGGTTTGATCTGGACTCGGACAGGGACAGTATTATTGGCAGTGGAACTTTATACTGTAGGTTACAGAGCTCAAAATATAAACAATAGACTGATGTGTTTGGACTTACCAAGTGTGAGGCACGACTACTAGATTGTCAAGCAGTGAAAGGAAACGGTTCCCAGGTATTTTAGGCTTACCATGTCTCACCATGTCTCACCATGTCTCACCATGTGTCTCACCATGTCTCACCATGTCTCACCCAGTGGCGAATCCTTGTGGAAGCCAACGGAAGCCATGCCTCCCTATATTCATATCAATTCATATCAAATTATGAAATATGAAAAAAAAAAAAAAAAAAAAAATATAATTTTTTTTTAATATAGTTTACATTCTTTTTCATCTGTGCATTTGTGTTTTTTTTTTTTTTTTTTTAATGTCTCCCTCTTCTCCTTCTCACTCCCTCTAACACACTGTCAGACTGTGCTCACTACTGCAGCTAGTATAGGAGAGAAGCAGTGGGTAGGTCTCTTTCTCCAGGCTTCCAGCATTATAGAGTGAGTCCAAACTCCAAATCCGATCCTAGCCAATCAGATTCGAGCTGACTGCCACTGTGCCACACCCTAAAAGTTTAAAACGGAGCTGGGAGGAAGACGTTCAGCATAATGTTCCACCTGGAGGCGGGGCAGGTCAGAAGTTCACGTTTCCACCTGACTACCTAACGTGACATCCCATTAGTACTGAGGACCAGCGCAGAGCACACCACTGTGGATATTATGATTTAACAAATCTATCTGGCAAGAGGAGGACCACATTATTGACCAGGTAAGAACTGAGCAGCCTGACTAAGGACTAACTAACGTTATCAGGCAAGCTTGTATACCCTTTCATGACTGCAATGCAAGCCAGGGGCTGGAATACGCAGTAATTTATTCCTCCGTAGTAGCCAGGTTAATGTGCACCATCAAGCACTGCTTAAAAGCTAGCGGTGGGTCCAAAATATATCGGATATAAATGTCAAAGGTACCCAGCGTTCCATTAGGGTTTCACACACAGATGCGGCGGGGTTTGAAAGCTCGGCGTTGCTAATAAACATTTTAAATCATTTTTATAAACGAGTAAAACTGAGGCTGAAATGACTGCTTCCGCATTTTACAGTAGGAGCGCTCTGATGGCTGGCGCGCGGCGCAACAGACACGTGAATGAATGAATGAATGAATGAATGAGAACTTTATTTAACAGATTGCAGAATGGGTACAATACAGTACGGCTCAATACACACAATTGTTAAGGGGATGCAGACCAGAGAAATACGTTTGTCTTGTCACGTTTGTCTAATAGACAGTCATATTCTCTCCGGTGTTCTGCGGAATCCTACTCCCGAGTCCTCCTCGAAAACAACACCGGCCGTATGTATATTTCTCTCCCACCCACCCCCTCCTAATGTACAGTCCCTCCCCATCATATGTATATACTCTGTCAGGATCTAGGGTAACAGTACTGTATATTTGATGTCATGATGTCTTGTATGTCATAAATGTCACTAGTATGAATTGAAATGGGGGACCCTGATGTAAACAAGACAAACGTCTTTCTCTGGTCTGCATCCCTTATACAATTGTGTGTATTGAGCCGTAC